>NW_009952976.1:674673-695151 GCF_000747805.2 Chaetura pelagica | reverse complement strand
GCTGCAGGGACAGGAGCAAAACGCAGCCCTGGCTGCAGGGACAGGAGCAAAACGCAGCCCTGGCTGCAGGGACAGGAGGGCCGGTCCCCAGCACCTGCAGCCACCGCTTCTCACCGTGCCCGCGGTTGAGCTCAGCCCGCGGGGCTCAAACCCAGCACAAACACACATCAGTCGGTCCTTCAAAAGTGCAGGGGCTGAGAACAGCCGAACCTTCGCCTTCCAGCAGCGGCGCTCGAATGACCGCCCCGCTCAGGTACCGCTCCCCCCACACACGGGAAGCCCACCCTGATGCCGGGCACCATTCAGAGCCCTCCTCTCCCAGGCAGCAGCACCCGGGGGCTCTTCCCAGGCCTGGGCTCTGGTGGGGACTGGGATCCTGCCCACCCAGGGGGCTGCCTTCCCACAACAACATGATATCCACCCCTTCTCAAGAGCCCTTCTGGGTAGCGCAACGAATAGCGAGATCTTCTGGTGAAGCTACTGGTAGGTGATGTGTCCTCTGCCCTGCCCGTGTCCCTGGTCTCACAGATGCTGACGGGGCTTGTGCTGCACCGGGCAGTGAGCAAGCTGTACGTGGTGGCCAAGAAGGGATGTGCAGCAAGTCCCCAGACCTTGCGTGCCACAGAGGGCCTGGGGAAGCCAGCCTTACCTTCAGGGGGAGACAGATTTGGAAACAGCACCTCTTCCTGGGCTGCAGTGGGAGTGGAGCCCCACGCGGGACACTGGAGGACCTATTGCTTGCTGCATTGAGGCAGAAGGTGAATCTGGGAAGGTGTGAGGAGGCTGCTTCTCAAATTATTTGTTTTGCATTTATAGATAGCACATAAAGCTTCAGGAGCAAACAAGCAGCCAGCAGGAAAAGTAATGCACTGGCTGACTGATGACAAAGACTGAGGCTGGCTGAAGCAGCCACTCTTTGGGAGCCTCAGGCAACCTTCTCAAGCAGAAATGGGTCGAGAAGCACTGTGGCAGGGGTGCACCCACAGCACAGAGCCTGGAGCAGGGCAGTGCAGGTGCATGGCCTATTGCCACCACAGAACGTGCACATGGATCTAGCTCAAAGACTACTTGTTCCAGGACCTAACCAGGGCTGGGGTGGTGAGCCTGCTCTTGCAAGCTAGAAGCAAATTTCAGGATTAAAGAGTTCAAGTGCCAGTTTTGAGCATAAACTTTTCATCAAGCACAAGAGGAAAAAGGTACGTGGACTCATCCCTTGCCCTGCCTGGAATATTGCCAGCACCTTTACTCTCTGCTCTGCCCAGCTACCTCATAAACCAACTTCTGCCTCCTCCCTTCCCAGAGAGAAGAAAGGCTGGTCCCATATTGCCCTTTTGCAATAACTTCCCAGGGACACCCCACCCACAAGTCTATCATACCTACAACTGCCAGCTTCTGGCTTGTCTCCCTCTCAGGCATTTTGCTCCCAGTTTCCTTCCATTCCTCTCACTCCTCAGATCTAACATTCATCACTGATCTCCTTTCCCACTTCCCGTCTCAGTATCACAGGCTGGACAATTGGTGCAGGGCAGAAGATGACGCCTTGCTCTGAGGCCTCTACTTGACCACATCTCTAGCCACTTGGGACTCAGCAGAGAAGGTGTTAGTCTGCTCTTCAGTCACCTTCATTCCTTCTTGCTTGAACAGTCACTCAGGGCTACACATGCCATGGGATACCTGAAGGGGAACTCAGGGGAAAGTGAAAATTGAAATACCTTTTGCAAACTGGTCACCCTACAGATTTAGTCTCTCAAAGCCCAACAGTCTTTCCAGCTGTAAGAGAATTCTATCATTTGAAAGCCACGTTAAGACACTTAAATGTTTTCTCAATGGCCATATCTAGCCAGCGATCACAACCCACAGCAAGCAAAACCCCAGAAGAGTTCTGTGGATGCAGCTCTTGCACATTTCTCAACCAAACCATTACAGCTGCTGCTAGAGAGCACTACAAACCCTCTCCCTTTGTGAATCTGATGTAGCCAGGAGGAGCAAAAAGAAGTACAAATGCATTTGAAATCCTGAGGTCAGCAGATCAGACCCCCCCAGCACACAACAGGAAGGAGGTTGAGTAAGAGGTTGCCAATTTTTCCATTGCCATCTTTCAGATCACTAATGGCTGCAAAATTTCCTGAAGGGAACTAATAATATAATGTGTAGAGTTAGCACATTTATAAACTCACTCCCCGCCCACCCAAGAGAACATACAGGCTCCCTGAAGAGAAGGCACTGTGTAAAAAACCTCCATGCTGCTGGCAGCTGCCATCACAACAGGGAAAAGGTACCAAATATCCTTCAGTGATTTTATGCCAAGGCCATGTAGCAACAGGATACATCCAACACATCCTTGAACCCACTCAGTTTCTACTGCAATTCCTCATTTTGGCCACGTCAAATCTTTGGCCTTCAGTACATGGAAAGATCAGGCCCCTCGCTCAAAATAGGGAGGTTTTTAGCTTTTATATGCAAATTGCCTGGGTCAGTGATGACCCCATGGCTCTGGAAGCTAGCCAGAAAAAACCCAACCTAATTGACACTTGATTTCTTCCTTCTGCAAAATCCTATGGATTTATTTCCATACGCACTCTGTGGATTGCAGGTGGTCATCTTCTTACATATGTTTCAATATTACACCGCTGAGTGATCAGACTAGATGCCAACCCAGTCTTCATAGACCTTCTAGTGCCTGGACTAGATACCTCTTTCCTCCCTCAAATATCAGGAAATGGTCATTGAGTGTCATGTAGATGAGTGTCCTGCCTGCAGAGGTGGATCAGAAATCCTACCTTCCTCTTTCCTCCTGTTAAGGATTTTATTTCCTTCCTAACCAGCCCCCATCACTAATCATACAAGATACCTTTTACAGAAGCAACGAATCAACAAACTCTACCATACTGCAGTTTCTTGATGTGGTAAGATATTCCAGGTACATTAAAATACCAGTGATCTCACTTTCCTTGAGAGCACGTGTCTCAGGTAGAAATACCATGGACTGTATGAGGCCAAGGAAAATGAACACATTTTCTGGAAGCTCTCCTTTCTGATCAGGAGCAAAGAATATATAGAATACGTATCTTTCTTATCAGGCTGATCTCCACATATGAACCTTTGGAAGGAAAAATAAAAAGCACATATCCACCATAAACCAATCAACTAAGGTTTAGGTAACAAAAATGGAAAGGAACGCAGAAACTTGTCCTCATGGCCAAAACTTAATTATTATAAACTCTGCTTCTTCCCATGAAAGAAAGGAAACTAAATTCTCATTATTCTGTGGTGGCTGTCAGCCCCAGAAGTAACAAAGCATGGTTCAAGTCTATGCAGCTGACTGCTAGTTGTCAGAATTTCTCCCTCTACCTGCAAGAGCTCAGCCTGGAGTCACTACAGGATAAAAGCAAAACTTTGCAAAGGTTTTTGAAAGAAATTAATCCAGAAAACCAAAGTGGGGAACTGTGTACCTGTTATCAGCACACCTAGCAGTTAACACATGCAAAATGCACAGCAAGAGCCTAATCCTAAAAGATGATCAGCTGCTTTAATGCCTACCAACTTTGATGCAAATTGCAGGTGTAATGTTGGCAGTTGAGGTGTCCAGCACACAGGGTGCTATCTGGAGAACAAAACTACTGGATCTCAAGTGTAGTGGAATATACATTTTATTTCTTAAAAAGGAAAGTTACTAACAGAATTTAATACAGTCAAAATTTTACAATTTAAACAAAAGCTTTTCTTGTTCTTAAAAACCAGTTACGAGCAGAGAGGTGAGAGGATTTAAACTACTCACAAAATCCAAGCTGAAGACTTTGAGAATTCAAATCTGTGGTTTATACATTTTAAAAAGTGTAATAAATGGATATATAAAATAATACCAACTCTGCAACAGTGCAATGCCCTTTCCTCATTAGATTGCTGTTTAAGCACCTTTATTTTCACCCACCAGCTGCCAGGAGTGTATAGGTTTATGTACAAAATAAGCAGTTTGGGACAAAAATTAATATATAAATTAAAACCATTTATGGCAATACATTTTTACCCAGCCACTTTACAATCTTATTCTCTCTTTCATTTCTATGGAATCTCTCAATCAGGATGATTTCAAATGCACCTTATGGACTGCTTCAAAAAGCAGCTGCATTTGCAGGAATTATATAGACAACCTCAAGAAGTTTGATGTCTACATCTTAACATGCAGGAAAACTAAGATCAGAGATATATAAATACTGTGCAGATTTATCATTCATCCCACTGAATGAGCAGGACAGATCAGTTTCACATCTGAAGCAAAAAAACCCAATTTTATCTAAGAGGCAACAGAATTTCAGACCAAATATAGGAGTTCCCTCAAACTATTTAGTTAAAAACTGTATGTCTCTGAAAAAAGCTTTATAGGAACAGTTTTCTGAATCATTTACACATATGCTTAGCCGTTCTGTAGCTATTTTACAGCCTAGAGACACTGAGGTGCAAGGGGGGATCAATAAAAAAAAAAAAAAAAAGAGATGTCACCATCTCTGCCCACTAGAGAAGATGTTGTGGCTTTGTTATTTCTGGATCACTGCAGATGCAGCTGTTACCAGAGAGGAGACTGCTCCAGTACAGCATTAAAGACAAAGTTATATTATGGCTGGAGAACGCATCATCACTTCTTCATCTCTTTAGATGAAGGTTGATGGATCAATCCCACCCCCTCCTCAAAAGCCACGTGTTAGTATTTCCTACCGGATTGCTCATGATCCTCACTCCACTGTTTGATTGTTTTTTCTTTTAACATGAAATAGAAAGGGTCGTGAAAGCTGATGAAAGTTCCAGCTGCGCAGCACCCAGCAAACATGTACTCAGCAAAACCCCAAGTCATTCATCACTTTCTCTCTCTCCACAGCACAACAGGATACCTGTGCCATCGATATATGTAATAGAACTACTAAAGATGTAGACTATCTAGGTTACAAATGAATTTCAGTTAAGTCACCCATTGTTTCGCTGCAACTTGCTGCAGTCTGGCTGAAGGATGGAGACAGATCTGTTTGAGCCAAAAGAGAGAAGAGTCTCAGTCACTAAGCTTTATGAATCATCTAACATTGCCACCTTCCAAATGCTACTCAAAACCAACAAATCAACTGTCCAGATAATGGGATGGGAAGAGTACAATTACAAATGTCATCAGTGACTACTGTTAAAGAAAGACTGGAAGAGAATCAGTTCCCTCAAATTCTCTTGTTTCTCTGCTTAAATAGCTCAATATTACTTTTAAAACATTTTTTTGTTGATAGAAAGCATCACAACTAGACTATAATTCCACAACATCAATCTTTGTTTTGATTTCTGTAGTTGTCTAGGAAAGAAAAATAATTCCCAATCAAGCTACAGGAAGCATTAACAATATTCAGATATTACAATGGAAGCACTTATTTATTACTTCATAGAACAGATTAGTTTTAAAAGTGTATTTACATGTTCTAAGTTATACAAAATACAGTATTCCAATAATCATGTTAATCACCATATTTCAGACAACTTCACATAAAAGTGCAGAGGATGCATCCACCCATGACTCTGGCCAGTAGCAAGCGGTCACCCACAACTTGACAGATGAGAGCTGCTATTGTGCCCCCTCAGGAGAACAAAACCCACCATACCTTCTCACTGAGACATAGCTGCAGGTCTAAGAAAACATTCAGGCAGGTACACGAGCAAAGTTTGTTGAGACCCACAGACCAAAATCACATGCCTTAATTTACTAGACGTATGTGAAGTACATTATTTTTTAACAGATGTTGTACAGCAAAGGGCTTCTGCTCATGCCTTAGTTGGGAAAAGGAAGTAACAAGGGTTTTGGCTTGTAACAGGCACCCAAATTACACTGAATATCAACAGCTTTATAACTACAACTGATCCTGTGTTAAGGACACAATTCCGCAGCTGACTGGGCAGAGCTTCATGCTCAAGAACAGATCCTGTGACATCCACATGGTTCTCTACAGATGCAGGGCTCATCCCATGCAGAGACGACAGCAGAATTGAGGCCTTAAAATACTGGGGCCCCAGGCAGTAACTTCCTCACAACACAGAACTATCAGTTCACGTTGGCAGGTCAAGCCCCAGTGCAGCAGCACACCTGGGTAAAGCAACAGCTATTTTTTTTCATGCCTTTCTGCAGTAACTCTCCTCCCTCTCTGCATATTTCTTTCACTTTCTTTTGGACTGTGGAAATCAGATCAAGAAAAGGAGACTCCCAAAACCCAAACAAGTTTGTATCTTCTGTATGATGCTAAACTGCAGGGATCCAAATTGACCTCAGATTGTGAACAGTGAGGCTTCAGTTTAACAGCCTCACCCAGGTCAGACTCTTGCATTGCTCTTCTCTTGCTTTCATTCTTTACTGTCCTTGCCAAGTACCCGTGCCTGGGATACATGTTATCTTCCTCAAAGGATTCCTCTTCCCCTGTAGCTGCTTGAACTTCAAGAAGTTTGCATTCCAAAACTGACTCACTAGGGGATGGCATACCCTCAAACTAACAACTTACATTCTGTATGACAAATCTGCATTATCATGAATCAAATAACTGGAATTTCTCTATTTGCATTATGTTAACATCTCCACAGAAGTTTAGTTAAGCCTATTCTTTCTACCTTTTTCACAGTCTTTCATTGTGAGTTTATCTATCTTCACCATGACACAGTAGCAGAGTAACTCTCTGAACATCTAGAAAGCCAGCCAGTGCCTTGCAGTGCTGCAAAGGCAAAACACTAGCATTAACAAATTATTTTGCTGTTTATGGATTTAGAAGTAGGTTGCCAAAAATCAGAGATTTATGCATTAGAAAAATTAGCATTTCTCATCTTGTGCTTAGCAGATAAAACCAAAAGGGTGAACAGAAGCCTATCTGGATTTTACAAAGGTCTTAGAAACCTCCACTCTCATTAAAAACAAAAGCATCTGATCACAGGGAACAAAGCCCTGTTGTGCTGGAGAGGCTTACAAGGTTGAGGGAGCAATATTCTCTTCTGCAGAAGTCCATTATTTCTTCTGTCTACACAAAAACATTTTTCCATACAAGTGTTTTTATGACAGTATTCCCAAAGCTGCTGGCCTTCCACTGCACCTCCCAACTCAAAATGAAGTTGGTACAATTAGTAGTAGCAGTCCTGCAGATAATGCTGAAAGTGATTTCTACAGCTAGAATACTTGGGCTTTCAAACAGCACAGCAGGGAAATGAAGAATTGCCAGAAAAGGCAAAATGATAGTAGAAGAACTACAAAAAAGCCATATTTACCATTTTTTTAAAAAACAAAAACCATAATCCCAAACCCCACATTTCTTGCCCCAGCATAAGTTTATAGTACACTACTTTTTCACCCTGTCCATGCAGGACAAGGGGGGGGTGGGGGGGAAGCAGCAGAATTCAGATTACCTGAATATCAAAACTATCATTAACTGTGTAAATGAACAAATGATAGGGCCAGTTTACCAACATTACACCTGCAATCTGAGATATATCCACCTGATCCCAGCACAGAATACTCCAGAGTAAAGCAGACACTTATGATTCCAATGCTTGCTAAAACTTTATGATAACCATGTGAGAGTAAAGACTTTTTCCTGTGGGAGTTAATGAGATCTTTGTTACTGGCTTCAGTGGGAACAGATCTTGGCAACAAGTGAAAGATTAAGCTTCTAGGGAATTTTTAAGTACAAAACTGCATTATTATAAGGAGATATAACTACATGTAGATTAGAAGAGCAGGTGTGAAAACAATACTGTAGGAAATGCAGCACATCCTGTGTTCACAGTCTGTTTCTTCTGTAGAATGAGACAATGCTTATTGCCCACAAATCTCATCAACAGCTTATATATTCTCAAAGTTAGTAGTGTGAAGTGGCCATTTGGTGTCAATCCACTTCCTAATGGATGTAGAGCTGGGTCAAAACCTGCTCCCTTTAGTGGCAATCCCTGCAGTGATGCTGAAAGGTGCTCTCCCTTTATTCTCTCACCTTGGAGATGGTCCCTTTATAGCTCGAACAGGGCACACTCTCATCAGGCACAGTTACAGCCTCTACACAGCATGTTCCAAGGTCAGAGAACATCAGTCACAGCGTCAATTCAGCATCTTGTAAAGTTCACACTGAGCTAAAAGAATATTGGCCTTCTTATGACCACTATGAAACCACACCTATGTTATCACTCACTGATAGGATTGTCATCCTGGTCAAAGAAACAAGATTATAGTTAATCGTTCTGAGATGAGCAGAGAGCTCCGAAGCAGTGAGCTTAATTTCCTGAGACTGCAAAAACTGAGGAAGGATTTCAGCATTGCACCTAACTTTTTGTCTGGCAATACCTACACTCCTTTAAATATTTACTACTTTTTCACCTATCTTTGAAGATGTTGCTTCTTAACAAAAAAAATAGTCTCCACCTACAAAAGTTTCAGCTGCACTCACCTTAAAGTGCTATTTTCCAGATTGGCAACCCGTAGACACGTGAATGACAGAATGTGCAAATTTGCACTGTCCTACAGGGAAGCACAAGAGTTTGCTAACAGTCTTCTCTGAAAGATCTAATGCATATTCACTGTTAAGTTTCCATTGTGTGAACTCTTGATACAACAGGAAAAGCTAATAGAATTGCACGCACTCATCTCAATGACTGAATATTTTGCTGTTAAAATAGCATGACATACTGGCAAAATCAAACCTGTATTCAACATGTAATATTTAAAAGATATTCCTAAAGCAGTAAAAGACCCTTGTGAAGGACTAGCAACTCCTTGCCAAGTTACAATACCCTTTAGCTTTGTAATTTGAACAAGAAGCACAACTTTCAAAAGCCATTCAAAGATAACTGAAAATTTGGGAATAATAAGTGCAAAAATGTTGCTACATTTACATGCTGTCAGGGTTGTTTGTTTTTAAATCCATGGTTTGACCTTTATCACCAAAATAAAGCAACAAAAAACACTACCTACAAAGAAAACCAACCAGTCCAAATCAGCAACACCTGATAAGAGATACATGCTACATGCTGACATTTCAGCAACATGGAGCTAAACTATTCCTCTATTTGAAGAGAATATCCCAATATTACCTCAGAGCTTTAGAATCCCAAAATATAATAGTACACTCCTAAGTATTCTTTTGTAACCAGCAAAAAAGTTAAAAGCACTTTTTTCACTTAAGAACATGGTCCATTAAAAATAATAGGTCAATAACTTCATTTAATGCTCTTTACAGAGGTTATGCCTTAAAAAAATTGTTATGAATTCTGGATTTTGAGATTTTTATGATTCATTTAAATGAAGTTTAAAACATTAGCTGCTTCTTTACACCATTTTCTCTTTGCCGTTCTGCTCTGAAATTAGGGGTGGAATCTCTTGGGTAAGTGCAGAGTCAAAATGCTCATTCAATGTTAGTGTTGAGCTTTGCTGATAACAAGCTGTGCCCCGTAATTTCAGCCCTTGTGCTTCTGAAAGCTTTTCAAGATGTTTTTTTTCTTGAGGCTTGTGCTGTTTATCAGTCTCCTGGCACAAATACACTCCTGTCTTACAAGCTCCATTTTGGCTACAAGCATGACCCTGTATTACTTTCCCAGAAATTAGGTACTCTTTATTCCCACACAAATTTAGCTCTTAAGCTTCCTCAGTGTAAGAGTAGATTCTTGTTATGTTGATGAAGCTCTTACGAAGCAACTTCCACCTATTTCCTCCACCTTCCACACACAATAAACATCCCCACAATCTGTCCAAGCTTTCGTGTACTCTCCCACACCAGCACAAGGGTCTCGATTCTTTTGCTTCCAATTTTAACTGTAGGAAATCACTGGCTGTTTCTGTTTTATAAGACAGATGAACAAAGTCCTCTTTCCCCACCGCAGTTCCCATGTAGTCAAGAGACAGAAAATTGTAATATGGTAGCCAAGAGCCACTGTTTTGCTGCAGCTAATACTCATTTGGTAGTTTCAGCCTGCCAAAAGACATCGGGATCCGCAGCTCAGACTAGCACCTTTTCCATGACTGCTAAATAGTTAAGAGGAGATCTTGTTTCAGCAAAATACCATAAAAGAAAGTGAGCCTCATAAAAGAAACAAAAGAAAAGGCAGGTTACAGCAGTGCAGCTGTGGAGCAGGAAAGCGATCAAAGTGTTTTACTATGACATGGGTCATTTGATAGAGGTTTATTTCCACTCTTTGTACGGCACACTGTGGTGCTTTCTGGATTGTTTCAATGCCTCTGCTGTACTTTTCCGCAGTGGAAGTCTCACACATCACTGACTGCTGTTTTCCTGGTGTCTTTAATTCTGCACTCGCAGTACTCCACAAGTTGCTACACTGTACCAGAAGGGAGCTGCAGTATTAAATAAAATTCATTCTACCACAGGGAAAAGAGTCTTAAAATATAGCAGTTCTTAATATATACAGACACTTTAATTTAAAACTCCTTATTATCTTCCACTCGAGTGCTGAAACAACGAGTCACTATTCACACAGGCTGTCAACAGACTTTGAGACATGAACTTTGAGTGTCTTGACAAAACCCCAGTAAGTAAGCTTATTGTAGTTCATAGTTACAGTGAGAAAGACAGATAAGAAAGCCATATACAGAATTAAGGAGACTTTGCACTTTTCATCATGCCCAGCCCTGGGTAGTTCAGATGGGGTACTTGCAGGCAAGCAGGCAGGCAGGGTCATCGTCAGTTGTTTGTGTTGGGACACCTCATAGATTTCACTGCTCGCTCTGAAGACTGGCGATTCATGTGTGCTTTTTAGTTTCTTTGTTTTTAAAAGTCTTTAAAGTTGCATCACTCGGAATCAGATAAGTCACTTTAAACAAAGCAAAGTGTTAAGTGTGACAATTTATTTATAACATACTTCCCACCATCACCACCACACACCACCCTGTGAAAGAAAAACCCCTGCTGAAAGGGTGACAATTTTGAGTATGTTTGAAAGAAGTTGGACCAACACTGCATCAAGAGCCACTCTAGTCAAATTGAGAGCATAACAGAGGGGGAGATAGTTCAAAGCATAGTTACTTTTGTGTTCTGGATTAGCCTGCTTCTCCACTTCCTTAAGAAGTCAACACACAACCAATCTAAACCCATACCAATTTCCACATTATGTTTAAAAGACAATCTAGGCAAGACGTTTTTAGTATAGAAAAGAAACCCTAATACTTTTCTATTATACTTTTCAGCTTTCAATAGGGGAACTAGGAACTAGCCTACACATCTTCCATCCCACATTTACTCCCCTATTTATATAGATACTAGCCCAGGAAGTGTAGCCTAAGAGTTCTGACACAGCCACTATATTAAGGTAGCTTCTCTTGTTAAGATGACTTCTAGACATACACTTCTGTTAAAGCTTCTGGTTCTTGCAGCTGTAGGTCATATAAAAGGTCCCAAAATCACACACAATATATTTTTTTTCTTTTAATACCACAAACTGTTGCAGCAGCTCTTGGTGCTGAGAATGGATTACTTCCAAGAGGGCAAGTCTTGTGAGCTAATTTTATAACAGGAAACATACTGGAGAGAGAACCAGCAGGCATGGAGAGACCAGATATGCTGCTACACAGGAGACAGCGAGGTAAACGGTTCGTGTTTAGAGTGAGTGTAGCTTGTTCCACAGAGTGTTGACAAGGCAAAGGATCAAAACTCTTTCTTAAGCTCTTGTACAATAGGTTAGGTAAAGTAACAGTGGCTTGCTTCTTAAAAAAAAAAAAAAACCAACAAAACAAAACAAAAAAAATTACTCCTTTTTTCAAAGCGTAAGGTACTGGAAATTACTTAACAGATGGGACTCAAGGGTCAGCCTAAAGAGCCAGATCTCTTTCTATAAATCTCCCTTACTTCTCAATTTTAAGATGCTGCTTTAGCAGCAATACAAAAGAGAAGTCCCACCAAGGAAAAAAATAAAATAAAATGAAGAGTGGTGGTAGAGATACAGCTTAAAACCCACAGCAAATTATTTTGTCCAGATCTGTAAAGTGAGAAATCCCCTACTGTTCCCTCTCCTTGGTTTCTGGAAGTTGTCCAGGATTAGAACCTACCATGATGTTTGAGAAGTATTTTAATCAACAGTGTGCTGACTCTGGTCTGCATAACACTTGTGCATTAACCTCGAGATACCTGTTTTTACAAGAGATTTAATGGTTTCCTGTCTTTCTGTCCTAAAGGTTCCCCTATTCCTCTTCAAGAGGAACAGAGTTCTATGTAAGTACTTCCTAATGCCTCTGAATGGGAAAGGAAATAATTTCATGATGCTGTCCAGCAACATCTACCTCAATCTTAAAATTTTTACAATTTAACTGAGAGGGGTGGGCAGGGTGAAGAGGGAGAAAAGAGCAAAAGTTTAAAAAGAAAAAAGAAAAAATGAGAGTCTCCTAGGCTCTTTCTCCACTTAAAGTGGAGACTAAAATAGACACCAAGAGCCCTGTACAGTCAGGAGGGATCCACATCTATTCCTCCAGACAGGTGAATCTGTTCTATTGTGTGACATCAGAAAATGCTTTATCAGCGTTAAAAACAAAGTTGAAAATATAGACACTAAGATTTTGGGCAACATAATGATCAGGGAAGGGCCTGAACAAGTTACGCCAACATAAACAGGGTTGTTTGTTGTTTGGTTTTTTTTAAATGTAGATGCAAAATGGCAAAGCCTGGACAAACTTTTTTTCTGGGAGCCCCTACAGAAGGCAGAGAAGCCTAAGAGGCTAAACCAAGGAGCCCTAACAAGGAAAAGGGGTGTGCTTACAAGGGTCCGTATCTGGTCTCGTATTTAGAAACAATGTTCTTGCACCGTCCCACTTCCTTGCGCAGCTCTGCAACCTCCGTCCTCAGGGCCGTGTTCTCCTTCTCCAGAAAGGCTGCCCGGATGGTGATCTGGTTCTCCTTTAACCGCCGCGCGTCGCGGGAACGCTTTGCTGCCACGTTGTTCTTCTTTCGCCTTGTCCAGTACTTTTCATCCTGTAGCAAAAATAATGATGGGGGTGGGGGGGGGAAAAGAAAGATGCCAACCTGACAACTGTATCAAACAGACACCTCTTTATTGCCTAGTGACATTCACACTGGCTGCTCTACTGAAGAATCTCCTTCACTGGTTTGCGGGTCTCTGGCACCAAACTGCAGGCAATGCTACTGTAAGATTTCATCCTTACACAAGTCTTGTTTTGGGATAAACCAAGAACTAGGGGCATTAAGAGACCTGGCTGCTAAGAAGCTGTCCGACTGAATTGTTCCCTTTACTCAGTTTCCATTCGGGAATGAGCTTCCACGGAAAACAACTTGTTCTATTGTCTGTGCTGCTTAAAGCAGGATCATATATAACACTGGGCAAACATGTACAGCAGCCTTCGAAAGTGCAGTTGATGAGGATGTGGCTTGATAGCTCTTTTACTTCTGATTTCTGTGTATCGCTCCTGCCCGGTAATTAACTTGAGATACCAAACCACCAAGAACAGCAGCTGACTTGCCAATTCTGTTCTCGGCTGTATTTCTGTCCAGTCTCATAGGTATAAGCACGTTAGCTTTCTATGTCAAAATGTTTGGACAAATAGTCAGACACTTTGATCAAGGCTTAGCAAAGTTTGCAGCAATAAATCTGTTACCTTTTGCTCATCTGGCACAAAAACCTTCTTGGCTTTTTTAATCATTGGTTGTGGTTTCAGGTCCTCTTCAGTAAATTTATGCTTGCGAGGATTGAAGAGCTCACCACCAGGCACACTGGACAGGACTAAATCAGCAGGATCAGGGTTAAAATTCACCTCAACTTCTACGCAGTCAGGATCAATGGGGCTGGGAGTGTTTCTCTCATTTTGTGGTGGGGACTCTGGCAACAACAGGGAAAGTTACAATACATTCACCAGGATTAAGAGAATTAACTGAGAAGTCAACTTAGGAATGTCTATTTCTTGCCTTACTGTGGGTAGGTATTTCCCTAAGGTGTGCTTGGTGCTTTACAGCTGCTGGTACAGAGAGAAGCTACACAGTCCAGCTTGTAATGCAAACTCTAAGAACATATGCTATCAGACATGAGTGGACAGATGTGGGACAAGAGATGGTTCCTCCTTGGCAAAAACTACATGCTTTGCACACTTCAGAAGTGCCTTCCACAGCAGTAAGAAGTGAGAAACTTGTCTCAGTCTGAATTTTGTGCCATAGAAAGACTTATGGAGACCAGCCTGCCCAAAGACCCCATTTCCTGGGGTTTTCAAACGTCAGACAATTGTATTTCCAAACAAAGGACTAAATAAAGGTGAGGTTTTTTTACAAATGCAACAGTATTCTACTTCTTTGCCACATGGAAACAGTGATTGTACTCATATGAACTTTGTCATAGTTATCTATTATTTATAAACTCATAGACATGAATCGCAAATGTCAGTGCAATTTGAAGTAATGATCATTAAGGTTTTTTTTATGTATTTCCTAGAAGAAAGCCACACCCTATGGCTTATTGAAGGAGTTCCACATTTTGCCTTTCTCTAGCAGATTCACCGAAGAGGCGCTGAACAAAATGCTTTCTGTAAAGTCTGCTCATAAAATAGTATTGTGAAAGTTTAGTGCCTACCATGTTTCTAGGCAAACTAAACTGCTATATTCTTTAATAGAGCAGAAGTTTCCCAGTAGCCATTTAAGCACAGTTCTGTTTCTTTGTTCCTTCCATTCCTACTTCAAAGCACCACAAAATATCAAACCACATCATTAACACACCTTTTCCAAGTGCTTGTTCTCACATTTCAGACTAGCATGAAAAGATTGCTGCACTGTTTTTCTATTAATCATTGTCAATTTGAGGTACATCAACGTAGCATAAGTTCACCCAAGCAGACCAAGCCACCAAGGTAGCACAAGTGACTTGTAACAAACAATTAAATATCTTGCAAAATAATCTGAGAAACTATTTTCTCAATATGTCCCACTTCTCTAGATTAGCAATAACAAGAAAGCAAATACTTTGTGTTGGTGTTTCAGCTCTCCTAATTTCAAAAGAGAAACATACTGCACTCTGAGAGACACATACTCGCTTCTTCCAGGAGGGGAAGAAGAGAATAAGCAGCATCTTTGTTATTTGACCCAGACTATGGCTCTTGTATTGACCCTCTTGATCTAAAGAAGCATCCTTTAATAGGAGAACAACAGAAGTCCCTCAGAGCCCTGTATTATTCCACCTACCTGTGCTGGAGGCTGCTTCAGATTGCTGGTAAACTGCAGTGGAAGAGGATGATGCAGGAGAACCAGTGGAAGCACTAGCAGACTCCTTTCCTTCCAACTCAGCCACAGGCAAGAGTGGATTCTGGTTCAAATCCAGGTGGGTAGGGCTGGAAGGAATTCCATTCTCCAGCAGGAATTCATCCAGATCCATGTACTCCAGATGGAAAGACTCGCCATCATACGGAATAGTTTTGTCCCAAATGGGTGGCATAAGGGAAGCGGAGACTGCCATAGTGCTGGCAGCTGCTGCCTCATCTTCTTCAAGCTTGATCTTCTCCTTCTCTTTATCTGAAAGAGAGAAGCAGGTCACTGTACAAGCTGCAACACGGGAGACACTCAAGGTTTAAGAGTCTAACAAAATCCCCATGAGAGGAAATCCAGTAAGCTGTAGTTCTGCCTCATGACATCATCTGGTAAATCAGATGTTGATGGGCAGCGTTCACACATCCGCACGCAACCCGGCATGGAACGCCTGCACTCCCTGTGGGGGCTGGACCACGGACGCTTGCGCAGCCTTGAAGGCCAGCATCTTTGCTGTGATAACTTACCAAGGTGTGACACGATACGGCATCTAGCTTATTAACTAGTCACCACAAAACAGCCTGGTTTTGCCTGGCCCGTCTTGGGAGACAGCGACAGGGAGTGTCCATAGGCAGGATTACATGGGAAGCCGTTAAGAAAACTCCGAGGAAGCAGAGTAGCTTATTCTATGCACAAAGAAAGAAGGTGCAGAAGAATGATCTAGATACAAACAAGAAACGAATATGGCTTTTCAGGTTACATTTGAAAGTAGTCAAAAGGCCCACAGGACACCAGAGACCTGGATGTCTATTGTTCAGTATTTTAGAAGCATTTCTGAAATGACTCAGCATGTCCACACAAAGCAATAGCTCCAAACACTGTTCACTACAGGTAGCTCAGAGGAGCTACATACAATTTTCACTCTTGGGGGAGATGTCTAATAAGGCACACTCCCACACCACACCCCCAAGCCACAAAAGACTGATGAAAATGTCCTCCATTTACTATGCTACAGTGCACATATTACAGAAAAAAAATTGCTGTTTCCAGGTTCCCCATAGCTACTGAATCTTCACAATTGTCTGGGACAGAATCCAAGCAGAAAACTCAAGTTATGGAATAATTACATAATTTAAGAGATAAAAATAAGATGGCAGAAAAGGAAAAGAAAAAAAAAAAAAGAAGAAGAAGAAGAAGAAATAAAATCCAAGTAATTTTCCTGATCCAGTTCTCCATGTAGCCATGCAGTTCTACCAGCACTGGAGGCACTGCAGAAGCAGTGCTAGCACTGCCAGCACTGCCCTTAAAAGGAACGGTCACCAGTTGTACCCCAACCAACTGCAAATTGGGTCTTACCATTCAAGCTGATAAATATTTGTTTCAGTGGAACTAGGACTCCAGAGACATGCACTGGAGCAGTTTGGATCTCAAGTATTCATGCAAAGTTAGCCTGATAAAATGCACAAATCTTTGGCATTAGGATTTTCTAGACAGGCTACAATATGCTAAAGGAGTATTTTTCTTTATCAGGGTTGGGAGTGGGGGTGAGACTCAGCTCTAAACCAGAAAAGCCTATTTATATAAAACCCATTCTGATAGAACTGGCATTCCTTCCACTGTTGCAGAACTGAGACTGAAAGAGCTTTTCATGGCTTAAAGAACAGTGCTGCCATACAAAGTAAATTATCATTTTAATTTACCATACTCTGAACATTTTATACAAAAGAAGATACCGATTTAAAACTAAACAGCTGAGAAAATACTTACCAGCCACAGACTTGGTTCTAAGAGAAAATACCTAAAGAGCATGTTAAATTCAGCCCATGTTAGATTCAGACCACGTTAAATTCAGACCTGAATTTTGTTAACATAATCTTGCAGCTTTTGGCCTTCCCACTTGCCACTTCACACCACTGCCTCTGAACTGCCCTCTTCCAACTCCTATCCCTGCCATAAACCCTTTTTTGCAGAGGAGTTTTGCAACTTTCCTACCCGTTGCTTGGGCAAAGCAAACATGCAGGTTAACAGTCATGATCCAAATAACCTGAGTGTTTCTAAAAAGCTCCTACTTGAAGCTAGTAAAGAAACAACATCTGCTCTACTTCATATACAAGGAAACTGCAACTGTCATTTTAAATCCAACTGGTGAATCAGGGATTAGTATTTCCCCAGGTTTGCACAGTACCCAGCAAAACTGAATCCAGATTCACCTTGGGGGTTGTGGATGACATCCTAGTAAAGGTCACCAAAACAAATGCAAGTGACAATAATGACTTCTTTGTAAAACACTTTATTTTTTAATCAACATCATAAAAAAATTGTGAATATTGAGTCAAAATGTCAACTAAAAAGAAAAAAATCATTCTTTACTCCTGAAAACAACAGTATTCCATTATAAATGATGTCAGTTTTAATGCAAGCCAGCAGTGCTTTTGTTTTGCAACATCTAATACAACACCTCCAACAGAGGAGAAAAGAAACTTTAAGTGATTAGACTAAACATAAGGCTTAAAAATATTTTTCAGAAGGCAGATGCCAAAACGACTGTACTACTGGCATTTGTGGCCTTCTCAGATCTTCCAGTGCCTTTTAGATGTGCACCATCAAAGGCTGTGGTCCCCTCTACTTCCTCTTGCTATTGTCCCTGGCTCAAACCAGATTAGATCTTTTCTTCATACGAGAAGGCCATCTGAATTTTCCTTTTGCTCCATGTTGACAACTGGACAAGCACTGTGCTCCAGTGGTCTTTCTTTAGCTATGCTGTCTCTCTGTCCCCTCACTTCCAACATCAATATCTGAAATAAATTAAATAGCAGAAGTTAATGTATGTACTGGGTGTCCATAAATTTCAAACATGTAAAAAAACATGTTGTATGATAATTTTTGCATTGACATTTTCCCACTGGCTTTATTTCAATTAATTTAATCTTTATGTCTTCTGCACAACATCCTGCTGGCTGCACAGTATCTAATGAAACACTAATAAACTTCTTCCATCTTGAGGGGTAAGTTTCTGCCTGCCCCAGCACGGGGACCCGAAACATTAATTCTCTGAAGGTATTTATAGTGTAAACAGGTATTACCTGACAGCAGAGCTGCAGTATCCTAAGAGGCTCCATTTGCAGTGATTCAAGGTCACCCTGATAAATCTGGACTGTACTTCTGCAGCTGATAGCTCGTGTCCGATTTAGCCCCCTCATTCTGCTACTGTGACCTATTAACTAGGCTGTACATCTGCTCTGAACAGACAGGTCACTGGTTTATGCTAAGTAATTTAGGCAGAGCTCTCCAGTTCTTGAACTGTTTGAAATACTGTTATTTTAGCCAAAAGCAGAAGCCTGGAAAGAGCTTGATGCCACATCCTGGCTTTTCTTCAAAAAAAACCAACAACAACCACCAAAACAAACCCACACCAAAAGGCATACTGACTACAACTGTCAAGTGTTATTCCAGCTACAAACAGAACAAACACTTTTCTGACAAAGTTCCCCTCCTTCATAAAACAATATTCTCAAGTTATACCGAAAACACCAGACAGACCAAGGCTGACTGCCCCACAAGTCTTTAGTCCCACTTATGACAATGGAACAAGACAGGTTTTAGGGTTCTGTATTCCTGATGTCCATTACTGTGATGTTTGTTGAGGCACTCCTTGGGCCACAGCAGCACACAGCTGGTGATTAAGGCATCCTTTGGAGAGCACACAGCAGCACATTATTAACAAAGACACCTATACCCCTGCTCCAGAATATTAATTCTCTTCCCTTCTCCCACAGAACTTTTTATACAAATACGATTATTTTTATTTATTTAATCCCTACAGTGTGCATGACAACTTACAGCAAGAACAATCAGATATGCTTGGTATATGGCAAAGCATTCAAGATGATGGCACGCAGTTGGGACTGGATGTCCTCCTGTGTTGCTCAGGATTAGAAAGCCTGCTTGCTGACTGGGTAGTCAAATTACCTACAGCCGCTGGAAAACCCAGAGGTAGCTTCTGGAGACTATAAATGGACACTGCAGCTACTTGATAACGCTTCTCACAAAGTAAGACAAAAACTATTTTTGTCAACAGGCATTCTAGACAAAAGGCACGGGGTCTTTTCTGAGAAAGGCTGCTGAAAACACACCACTGGATTAATCAAATGAGTAATTAGTTAATCCTTTTGGCGGTGTCTCTAAACTGTGAAGGAACAGAAAATACAACAAGGATCCTCTGAAGTCAGCTGAGTCACAATTCTACTGACAAGCCTTTTGTAAAACAAGGAGTAAACTACCTGTTAACACAGAAGGCATTTTTTCTTCTGTCTTGCAAGTATGCAAACAAGGAAAGCATAAGAGATCAAAATAAACAGGAAGCAAGTTCTACAAAGTGAAACAGTTCAAGGTGGACTAAAGAAATCTGTGGAGAAATTTTAAGAATGAGAACAATCTGAACTTCCATAACAGCATGGCTGGAGAGGGGTAATCAAGATGTAATGGACTCACTAGTAAGGCTTTAGAGAATGAAGATAAACACCCTCCCGAGCTGGAATGGGGTCATCTAGCAAAATGAAAAGCATCAAATGCTTCTAATTTTAGAAAAACACACTGCCTCAAAACGGTATTAATTTTAAAATGTTACATCTCCATAGGCCAGATCACACGATTCTGGAGATGAACACCACCCCTAAGACAAAGTCATCACATCCCAGTCAGCTACCATCATAGTTTCTACACGTGAACTGAAATTGCTCCTGCTGGTGCTGTTGCCTTTAAAAAAGACTTAAGAAATCCCATAACGTTGTAGATTCAAGGTCCTATGTGCTGCAGCATCCTGCACCATAGCAACACCACTAAGACCTTTATCAGAGGCTTTTTTTTTTTCCCCAGAAACCAAACAAAATATTCCCCAGAATCACAAGATGGCTACACTGGCACAGCACCGTGCAATGTTAGCCACAGAAAGTAAATGGATCTTAACTAGCATTCTCACTGGGATCAACCTTGCTTGCACTGTGGCCTACTCCGCACGTTGTCTGGTGTTCCAAACACGATTCTGAGCCTCAAAACTCCTAGATGCAGGGACTTCCTTTCCTACACGCTGGCACACTGGGCACCACAGCAGTGCAGATAAAACCCCAGCCTTCCTCAAAATCAAACTCATACTCACAAAGGCAAAAACATCGGCAGGTTATTTTAAAAAAAAAGGCAAAACCATCAGCAATCGAGTCACCCACGAACCCGCGAGCACCCGCGCTGCTACTGA
>NW_009952976.1:646969-673511 GCF_000747805.2 Chaetura pelagica | reverse complement strand
CTACATAACGCCGGCAGTGAGGCCGGGCCGGGGAGAAGCGGGAGGCTCTCCCGAGTTTTCACGGTCACAAGCGATTCCTTGCGATTCCCCAGCCGCTCCCTCCCGCCCCGTTCCAGCAACAGGGATGCCGCGCTGGGACCGAGGCTGCTGCGCTCGCAAAGGGAGCAGCCGTGGCCGCGTTCGCCCCGCAGGGCGCGGGCGGGCGCCCGCCGCCTCTGGCCGCAGCGACCCCGCTGCAGCGCGGGGAAGGGACAGGGTGAGCAGCGTCCCTGGGACGGCCCCGCCTGCACCCAGCAGGGTCCCCCCGAGTGCCGGCGGAAAGCGTCTTCTTCGCAGGTAGGCACACTCGGGCATCTCGGTTCAGCTGCCCTTCCACAAGCCTCACACTGCGGTTGTGAGGCACAATCTGACCTGACCCTTGCTAAAAACCCCTGACTATCTTTGTGACACAAAGTCAGGTTGGTGCCCCTCCCCGTGTGCCCCAGGGACAGGCTGGAAGGCACGTGGGCCGGGTGCTTTCCCCCGTTGCCTTACTGCGACGGGGACCAGGGGTCTCCATCCAGCCTGGGTAGCCGGGAACCACATGCTGTCCTACCTGCCTGCAACTTCGCTTGCATAGGCTGAATCTACTCCCTCCTTCACAGGTGGCAGGAGTGGGACTCCAGCTGCAGCTCTGCACAGACGCTGCCTGGTGGGGAGCTGGAAAAAGAGCCACCTCGTCAACACAGGCTGGAACAGTGCGGGTTAACGCATCGCTTATCACGGCTGATAAATCCAGCTGCAAGAAGCAGGCAGAACGTGTCACGCTCAGCGTGCCCCGGTGCTGCTGCTTGCCCCCAGCGCGTTCCCTCTGCCCTGCCAAGCTCAGCTGGCAGGGGAAAAAAGCACATGCATGAAAGGGAGATGCCGCTTGGCGCGGGGCAATGGAACACAGATGTCAGACCACACAGGGCAGAAGCAGCACAGCTCGGTGAGGGGCAGCGGGTTCGCAGTGAGGCTTTTGCCTGGGAAACCGCTGGCGGTAGGTAGGGAACACAACCTAGCGAGGTTGGGAGGAACAGGGCCGAAGCGGGGCAGCCCGCAGGCTTCCCTTTCAGTTCTGGCTCTCCCGTGGTCGCTTTGTTCCATTGTTGCTGGCGCTGGAGGCCCGCGGGGATGACGCCGAGTCTCAGCACTGGAGGGCTCCTTCAAGGAACGGGCAGGGCACGCATCCCCCCTGCAGATCTCAATGGCAACTGCTTTCCCGGGTAACATCCACATGAATGAAGGTTATTAAAACCACTTGGCAGCCTCTGCTCCAGAGCTTTTTCCCTTTTGATCGACCCGTGTTCTTCGTCACTTTTCCACCCAAGCTCCACCAGGCTAAGTTTTGTTCTGCATCACCGCTGGGCTGTGACTTTGCTTGGAGGGGGTTTAGCCTGTACAGTGTTAGCTGCTCAGCCCAAATGGCAGGAGGGAGGGAGTTCCTGGGGAGCATTCCTGTGGGTTCCCTCTCGCAGCACCCTGCTTGGGCATCAGTTCTGCCCTGCCAGCTAGGAGGGAGGCTGCTCTCAGAGCTTTTCCTCACTGCTTCTGGGGATTAGGGGCTCAAGCCATTGTCAGCAGAAAGTGGGTACTGCACCATCAGCTGTACCTTCTCGGTTAAGCTGGGATCTGCCTGGATTTTTAGAATTTCTCTTTTGCTCTGCAGCTGAGAAGGAAGAGAGGAGGACAATGAGATGGGAGGAGAGGAATGCAGCAGCCTTGGCTGTTGCTGCTGTGAGTCTTGTCAGGGCCAGATGATGCAGAACAGCCCAGCTCTGATGCTGCATGGAGGTAAGCAAGCAAGAAGCAGCCCAGCAGTAGGCACAGAATGGGGGGACACATACAACAAGTCCCACTGGGAATTCTGAATATCAGAACACATTTCTGAGACGCAGCAAATCCAGATGAGTGGTATGTAGGTATGGAGATCCAGGAGGAAAGAATTCAGCTCTGTGGGAAGGGGGCCATGATGGGAACACTAGTCTGGGAAGGAAGTAGCATAATGGGGACAATTCTAAGGGTTACAGGAGGTGATGCTGAGAGGCAGGGTGGTCCTGGGACTGAGGAAGAAAGCTGCCACAAAACAGCACCCTCAACTGCCAAATAAGCCATACTGAGTTAAGACTAAACTATTCTCCCTGCAAATCATTGATCTCCTCTCTACCCCCACTCAAACTCTTGCCAAACAGATAAATCTTGCCAGCACTCCTCCCTTGGATTAATTCAATCCACTTGGCTGTGGAGACCAGAGGTCCCAGAGAGGCAGCCAAACTTCAGCTTAGCCACAGCAAGGCTCTGCACCACGTGAGCTTCCCGTGGCCCTGGCTGCCTCCTCCCAGCGAGGCCCGTTTCCTACCTGGGTATCAGTCAGCTCGGAAAATATGCCCTGGTCCCCACACACAGACCCATTAACAGGCAAAGTGCCAGCAGAGGAGAGAGCCAGCTCACAGGTGGCAGCATCAGAGCAATGTGACAAATTGAGCCCTTTAGGGGGTATGGCTGCTGCCCTTGCCCTATTAACCCCTTTCCCACGGGGAATTATGCGGGTGCCACAGGACTTGCTCTTCTCCAGCAGGTGTGTAGGCAGCTGCCTTTCTTGCCATGAACACTTCACTGTTGTAGCAGCAGCCTGTTCTCCCATTGGCTGTGGAGCAAGAGCAGTGTCCCTCTCCACACAGTGCATCTGGCTTTTCTGCTCCCACCTCCTGGATCATGCTGCCCCTCAAGCCTGCAGAGCCATCTGCGTGTCCTGGTACCAACTCCCTACAGAAGAGCGAGCTCAGTGCATGTTCGTTTCTGTGAGTTCAACTTGCTCATGCCTAGACATGAGCTTGTTGAGCCCAGGTGTTCCCACATACCTCCCCACCACTTACTTGACAGTGGACATTAAAACACAACAACCAAAAAAGTAGCTTGATGAGGGTGTGTGGCATCCTAACCAAAACCAGAGGGTCCTGAGTTGTGCGATGGGCATTTGGAGCATGCCCAGCAATAGAGAAGTGGTCAGTCCAGCAAGAGCAAAGTATTCAGCACAGCAGAAGCCCAGCCTAAACCTCCTGCATCCTTTCATTATTTTTTTCTAGGATGCTGCAAAAAGAGCAGGGAAGCCTGCAAGTACAACAAATGGTCTTGCTAGGAAAATACAACATTGGCTGTGTTCCCTATCCCACCTTTCCATTGATAAACAACTGTAGTATCAAACACAAAGTTTGCAAAGGATCAGCCTGCCCCATGTAGGTTGGGTTTCCTGGAGAGTCTGCACCTGGGAAGAGGTGATGCCTGGAGTCTAAGCAGTTATTAATCATGGGACAACCTGGATGGCAATCCCGGAATTTAATCCTATGTGAGCGCAGGGATATGTGCCCAAGCGTTCTCTGTGCACAAAGCTTTGAGGGTTTGCAAGAAGCAGCTGAGCCCAGAGATTAAAAAGATCAGGAGCTCAGCACTCTTGAGTGATTTTGTAATCAACCGATTGCTGCTGTTTCTCCTAGCTGCACATCACTCTCACCACCAGACCTCCCTTTCTGACTTGGACACACACCCTCAAAGGGCTTGCAGCAAAAAAAGATCTTCTGCCCCCTTCTTGCCTTGCAACTTTAAGAGAGGGGAAGGAGAAATCAAAACCGAAACCCCGAAATGTGTTCCTTCAATCCTACCTGTCATCTTGTTGGTCCAAGGTAAGGAGTACTCCAGCAGGGACTTGAGGACTTCTGGAAAGTCCAGGGCAGCAGGGCCCCCAGGGCTGTTGCAGCTTGACATGACCTGCCCTGGGACTGCTCTAGCACAGCTGCGGGCCAGGTGCCTGCCTGCCAGTGCTGCACCCCTCTTGTCTGGGCGTCCTGAGGAGGGCTCAGAGGTGCCCAGAGTGGGCTTGTCAAACTACTCCGGCTGAGGAGAAACAAGGAGGAAGGGAAGCAGCCCGGCGGAGGAGGGTGTGTGGCATCCTAACCAAAACCAGAGGGTCCTGAGTTGTGCGATGGGCATTTGGAGCATGCCCAGCAATAGAGAAGTGGTCAGTCCAGCAAGAGCAAAGTATTCAGCACAGCAGAAGCCCAGCCTAAACCTCCTGCATCCTTTCATTATTTTTTTCTAGGATGCTGCAAAAAGAGCAGGGAAGCCTGCAAGTACAACAAATGGTCTTGCTAGGAAAATACAACATTGGCTGTGTTCCCTATCCCACCTTTCCATTGATAAACAACTGTAGTATCAAACACAAAGTTTGCAAAGGATCAGCCTGCCCCATGTAGGTTGGGTTTCCTGGAGAGTCTGCACCTGGGAAGAGGTGATGCCTGGAGTCTAAGCAGTTATTAATCATGGGACAACCTGGATGGCAATCCCGGAATTTAATCCTATGTGAGCGCAGGGATATGTGCCCAAGCGTTCTCTGTGCACAAAGCTTTGAGGGTTTGCAAGAAGCAGCTGAGCCCAGAGATTAAAAAGATCAGGAGCTCAGCACTCTTGAGTGATTTTGTAATCAACCGATTGCTGCCGTTTCTCCTAGCTGCACATCACTCTCACCACCAGACCTCCCTTTCTGACTTGGACACACACCCTCAAAGGGCTTGCAGCAAAAAAAGATCTTCTGCCCCCTTCTTGCCTTGCAACTTTAAGAGAGGGGAAGGAGAAATCAAAACCGAAACCCCGAAATGTGTTCCTTCAATCCTACCTGTCATCTTGTTGGTCCAAGGTAAGGAGTACTCCAGCAGGGACTTGAGGACTTCTGGAAAGTCCAGGGCAGCAGGGCCCCCAGGGCTGTTGCAGCTTGACATGACCTGCCCTGGGACTGCTCTAGCACAGCTGCGGGCCAGGTGCCTGCCTGCCAGTGCTGCACCCCTCTTGTCTGGGCGTCCTGAGGAGGGCTCAGAGGTGCCCAGAGTGGGCTTGTCAAACTACTCCGGCTGAGGAGAAACAAGGAGGAAGGGAAGCAGCCCGGCGGAGATGCAGTTTGCCCGTCTGTCTACACCTCCCCCTCTCCCACTCTGAAGTGGCCAATTGTGGAAATAGCTCGCAGCCTCGCAGGGCTGGGCTGGGCTGCTGGCCAGCGTGGTTTTACAGGGCCTCTCCCAGCCAATCCTGCAGCAAAGAACTGGGCCAGTTATCTAACTTCGCGAAGGCAGCACCCTTTTCCTTCCCAAGGTGTTATAACAAGCATATACGTTAGGGGAAAAAAAAAAAAAAAAAAAGTAAGCACTCTCAGGGGTTCACAGACCCACTGCAAACACAGCAGCAAAGGGACCCTCTGAAGGGCTCTCGGGGGTTCTGAGGAACTCCAAGCTGTGCAGGCTGCCCAGTGGAGAAACACACGTCGTCGTCTGCATCTGCCTGCTAACTTTTCAGCTCTCTGAGATGCAGATAGTGACAAGGTTTGTAATGCAACATTTATTCTGCATCCCTCCTAAGTCAATACTGGTAACAGTGTAAGGCATCTTCTTATCAAGTGTGCATCATCCCCAAAATGCAGAATTTCTTTTAATAATTGGCACGGGGTTTTATCAGAAAGCCAACAGCCTCCTCTCAGAGCAGTGATGTAAGGCAAGGGAGTTCATGCACCCTGCAAATTCTCTGATAACAGCTGGTTAAGTAACATCTTGAGCTTGCAAAGCCCCTCCTCTCCTGTTAATGAAGTTTTTAGCATGGATGGATGGATTGGAAGCAGGAGGATAAAGGTCTGATCTTCTTTATCAGGATCTGGCTTGGAAAGAAACATCTTATGCATGCTGGGGTCTTTTGCTGGGTGTGATAATTAGAACACAAGTATCTTTATTTCTCAGTTTGCTCCTGTCCATTTTGCCAGGCCCTGCCTTCCCATGCCAGTGTGAGTCGATAGGAACCAGGTATTCCTACACTGGTCTGTGAGCCCTAGCTATTGGGCACAGCCCAGCAAAACCATGCATGCTTCTAGGCATAGAAGTGGCCTCAGTGAAGTCATTAGGACTTTTCTTGTGCCTCAAGTGAAGCATTTCACTGGCCCAGCATTTAAAAGTCTTTAAAACTGATAGGGTTTTGCTCACTCCAGATGGCATGGTGTTTGGTTCCATAACGAAATGCATTTTATTTAACCCAATAGAAACCAAAAAGAAAGAACTATCTAGCTAGGTTGGGAATTTCAGATTAGCCAAGGAAGTTTCATGATCTAGATTCCAATCTAATCAGGCTCAGAAATCACACAGTAGACGCTTTGGTAGAATTCTTAACTATGATACAACTTCTTGAGATTTTCCTTGTGGTTTGCTCCCCCTATTCCCCAGAGAGGACGTAAGAAAACAGGCATTGATAACCATCAGTGGTGAAGCCATTCAGGAAGAATAATCTCCTACTGCCCCATGGTCATGATGGTGTCCTCCACCCACCCAAATCTGGAGCCAGCAGACAGGCTCTGCAGACAATCAGTGCCTTCTGGCTGCTGGGAGCAGGAGAAACAATTGCATCTTTCTCTCCTGGAGCACAGCCTGCCAGTCAGGAAGCTCATGTCCTTTCCTAAAATCTTCCAGTCCATTCTGGCTGGTCAAAGCAAGCAGGGTGGGGTCACTCAGTCCTGCCAGGCACCATATAATGTTTGGGAGAACTACCATCATATATGCCTGGGTCTGCTTCTCATCATGATGATGGCAAGATAAAGTGATTTGGAACATGGTAGCTGCCCAGTGCCAGGTGCAGCCGGACCTCAGGTTTTGCCCCAGGCTCAAACTTGTCCTGAAAGTAGGTCAGACATCTGACCACAAGTCTGGAGGGACCCAAGGACTTCACAGCAGCTGCTGCAGCAATTGACTGACATTTATGGCTTCAGAAAATGAAGATGCTCATTGAGAGGATACTCACAGAATCATAGAATGGTTTGGGTTTGAACGGACCTCATAGATGATCTAAATTGTCACTTAGCATTTTGAGTTATTAGCCTGAAATGAACATCTGTAAGTTTTTGTCTAGGGATCTGAGAGCACATAACTTGTGTTTACTATGTCCACAAAGTCTTTTGCCAAACCTGTGTGTCTTTCTTGATTCATAATCCTTGAAAAATGAGCTACCACCCTTGGGTAACCACCAGCAAGATACATCAACACTGCCCTAACTAAGAGCCCTGGGGAAGCAGAAACTGTACGATGGAGCAGAGACATAGCAGTGGGGAGTGTCTGTCTGCCCTTGCATCCATGCCAGGGAGAGCACTTGAGCTGATTTAGTGAATGGAGTTGAAATGTTGGCTCTGGAGAGCTGCAGGCATGGCCACAGATTGCATCATTTGTGCTGGCTGCACTGCTATCAGATCATTATTTATTATTGTTGTAATCCCCTGTTAGTGGAGGTCTCAGCAGCTCTGCTCTGTCACTCAGAAGCCCAGTCAGTCCTCAACAGCATATTTTCTCACAGACTGAACCAGGCATAGTCCACTTATGCTGGTCCTAAGTGGGTGGCACACAGAAGAGGGAACCTAACATGATGGAAAGGGACAAACCCCGGGAAAACCAATATAAATGGTGGAGGCCAGAGCTACTTTCAGTGTCCTTTCTACACGTCTCCTGGTGCAGCCACTTGCACCTCCCAGCAGGGCTGTCTGGGCCCCTTGGCACATTTGCTGGAGAAGCATGTTCAGCAGTGCCACAGCTGCACACAGTTCCAAGGGGAGGAGCAGGGGTCCTTCAGTGTTTGCCTCGTTCTGTGCTCTCCCTCCTTTTAGATTTTAATTCCAAAGAGTTTTTTTTTAAACACAACCAAATTCTTGTCCTTTACTTCCCCATCTGCTCCCCAGTCCCTTTGGCTCTCTGCAGTGCTCGGGTACTTCTGGTAGTACCAGAGCATGTAAATGTCTTTCTTAAAACACCCTAATTCTACTCCTGTCTTTAGAGGGATCTCTCTACAGAGGGTTGACATAAGGCCCAAAGCACACCAGGAACTGCAGAGCACCAGTGCTTAGCTGTTATAAGTGGGTACAGCCTTCCTGGCAGTTTGAGACCCCAAAGAATCATTCTGGACATTCAGACCTCTGACCATGCTGTTTGTTTTAAGGGGCTGGGCAAGGGGGGTCTTTGTGCAGCTCTCCAAGTTACTATCTTTCCCTCAGCCCCAGGAGTGCCCCCAACTCCCCACAGGTCCCCATCCGCAGTGCTTCTGGAGCTGCCTTTCCACCACCTCCCCCTCCTGCTCTTGTCTTGCAGCCACCCTTGGCCCAAAGCAAGAGATGGTGGCATGCCTGGCTTCTGCCTCTGTCCCAAACTCCTGCAGGTTGTTGTTCTGGGTCTTGCACTTGGTGGTGGCACCTGGCTGCACACCAATTTATGAGGCCAACAGTATGGAAGGGAGCTTAGTTGTTTCTTACTTGTATCTAAAAGCACAGATGATGGGGAATCCGCCAGCAACAGTGACAATTGACCAGAGAAAGGCATTATTGGTTACTATTACTAATTACTGTTATCTCAGCTTCCTCTGATAAAGTAAAAGCTTGGCTTGATAACCTAATGGAATGTGTCCTCCTAGAAAATAAAAAGCATTTTTGTCTGATTTTCTAAGGATGCAAATCTTACATAACAGTATTATCCATCCGTCTGTCCTTCCATTCCTCCCTCCCTGCCCAGAACATGCTACCTACCTTAGCAAAGGGATAAGTGTATTTAATTATAGTTTTCTATTTGAAAGACAAGCTAGGGAGAAGAGAGTTGAATTAATGCCTCCCTAGAGAGAAAACCTGCTGTTGTTTGTTCTATTTGATTTGGGGCACGTGCATTGGCAGCCAGCAGCCCAAAGCACAAGCTGCCCCTGGCAGGCAGCAGCGAGAGGACAGGCAGAAGCCAGCAGTACTGAGGGGACTTTGTGGTGACAGACAAGGCAGGTTACGCCCCTGAAGTGTAACTGGAAATAAGGACAAAGAAATAGAGATTGGTAGAAATTTCTAGAAGCTTTACAAATCCTGCTGCTCTTGAAACAGCTTTACTTTCCTCAGTCCCCTGAGACCATTCACCTTGGCAGCCCAGCCATTATTCAGAAATTGCCATATCACCTCACACAGATAAATCTTCTGTTGTGGGTCCCACAGATCTGACATACTCCTCATGGTTTGTGAGGAGGCTCCAGGCCCACTTGCACCAAACCCACCTTGCTAAGTGTGTTCCTCTTTCTTCTTTGATCCAAGCAAACCATTTCCCAGAGGTCAGTCACTGCCTCGTTGCAGACATCCATAACGGTTGTGTTCTTATACTAGCTCCTAGGACAAATGCACTCTCTCCACTGACAATTCCCAGATCTAACTATTTATTTGCACAGCACCTTGGGCTTGTAGGGAATTTTGTTCACTTTTGTGGGGACTGGCAGGCTGAGCTCCACTGTGGCCTTTCTGAAAGGAGCCTTGGCCCACATCCTATCACCTTGTCTCCTGTGGGGTCAAGATGCTACTGACAGTGGTGACTGGACATGCATGGAGCTGCAAGGAATGGCAGTAGCAGGGAAGGCAGTGGCCAGACCAGGGGTGTCTGCATCTACAGCAGGATAGTTTTAAAGAAAAGGAGGTGGGAGAAGGAGCAGCTTGGGAGGGTGGACAGCTGAGGGTGGTTCAAGTAGGACTAGGGCTCTGTGTTTGGCTAAAGACTCTGTCTGGCACCTGAAAAGTGGGCACATGAGCCTTCAGGTACTTTTGATGGAATCAACGTGGGGCACAGACACACAGGCTTGATGAGGCTTTTTGCTGAGCCCCCTTCCCAACTCTGAGGGGCCGCCCCTTCCCCAGGCAGGGTGTCACATGCACACGTGTGCCAGCGCTGGGATCCCCAGGCGAGCGGTGCAGCTCAGCGGAAGGAACCGCCTGCACCTCCCGCCTGAGGCAAAAGGATTTCTAAAAACTAATTCCCCCAAACGAGTGCCAAAAAACTAATGAGCTTTGCTTCCCCACCCCCCTGCCAAGACATCCTCCCCTTCTCAGGGTGCTCACGTGGCAGCCAGGCTCAATGCAGCTCTGCTCCTCTGCACGTGGCCTTCCCCTGTGAGGTGCCATTTGCCAGAAAATTGGGTGTTAGGCAGGGAGAAAACGTGAGAAGGGCTCTTGGGATCACAAGAGGTTGTGCTGCCCTGGGCAGGAAGGACACCTAGAGCTGCCTTCGTGCATTTCCCTGCTCTGGAAACACTGGGAGCTTGGGCAGAGCCAGCTTTGGGAGCTCTCTGAACAAGCCTTGGCAGGAGGCAGAGCCCAGGAGGTGCCAAGAGCAGCAATAAACCAAGGCATTTAAAGCAGGTTGGGGAAATCCAATGACAGCAATTGCTGGGCTCTACCAGGCTCCATGGGAGACTGTTGAGGTGGGACAGCAAGGAAGATACATGGTCCTCCAGCCACTTCCTTCTCAAAATGAAGAGGCTGGCTGTAAACGACCTCATTCATCCCGTAGCCATCCCTTCCCAGGTTGACTCACCTCTGCTGGGAACAACGTAGCCCTAGGCAGGAGCAGGGATCCTGCAGCACCATGGCCAAAGAGATCAGAGCTGGACAGATACAGGAGTCAGCTGAGCCTGGGGAAGGCATGTGGGCTGAAAGACAACCAATTCCCTAGAGAAGCCTGGGCAGTCTGGCTGCTGCTAAACCCCAGAAGCTAAGATATGACAGCCTGGGTCTCAAACAGGAGAAGACCCAGCCTGCTGAGAGCCTCTTTTGAAACACTGCTTCTGTACTGAATCCCCACCACATCCCCCAGGGGCAAGGTCCATCTGTGTTGCAGTTATCCTCAAGATGTCTGGCTGAGGACATCTCACTCCTCTGGAAGCAGGACTTTCCCTCTCTGCCTCTGAGCTTTGCTGGGGTACAAACAGGGGAGTGTTCCTTGGTATGCAATTAGAGAAACTATGCAGACCTTCATCCTGACTGTCTGCCTGGAGGGCCCCAGCACTACTGAAAGACCACAGCTAAGGCAAACGGGAAATCCACAGAGAACAAGGGAAATACACCAAAAAGCACCTCCAGCCCTGGGTATTTTTCCAGTTCCAAGAAAGCCAAATCTACTCTGGCATCTGGGTTTAGAGATTTCCATCCCAGCCCTAGGTAAATGGCATTTTTGGGAGGATTAATTCATATGGTAACAAGTACCTCTATTTCCTGGGACTCTCTGCTATGTCTGTACCTCCCAAACCTCTCAGGAAAAAGTAGCTTTCTGGGATCCTGCTATCCATAAGCTGAACTGCTGAGAAGAGTGCCCATGGAAGGGGTAGTCTCAGGAGCTGCCAGAACCAGGACTGCTGTTCTGGGGAAGGAGTCAGCAGGACCTGTTATCTCCTCTGATCCCTGCTCTTGTCCTTGCTGCACTTGGATCATCTGCTTTCAGGACCTGCCCTGGGGGTACCGGGACCTGCACCTCCTGCCTAGAGCAGGAACCAATAAGGGAGGTTTATGGTGAACAGATGGGCCCTGTCCTGTCCCCTCCCATCCTGGGGAGAAAGGGGTGAGGCCAGACGAGCTCCTGATTTGTGTCCACAGCTTTCCATAAGCTGTCCCAGGAGCCACCTGTTCGCAGTACCTCTACCCAGCGCCACCCCACAGACATCCAACCAAGCCTGTTCAGTACCTTACTCTGCCCCACACCAAATGACTGCTCCAGCAAGTGCTCCTGTAGCCTCTCCTCCTCTGCTTACCTACCACCAGTCACCCCTATCCAGCCCTCTTTAACTATTTGGGATGCTGCTTTCTGTCCAATGTTTTTCCCCCCCCAGGTGCTCTCTAGTGTCACCTCCTGCCCTCCACCCCAGACAGTGACCTGCACACCCCCACAGGAACTCTCTGCTGCTCTCCTTGCACGGGGCACGATACAACACAGCCCCTTCTTGGTTGCAACGACTGTAGCAAACAATTAAGAGTGATGACAGCATTTGCATCATCTGCTGTCACTGCGCAGAAACGTCTCCCTATAGTGTGGGCAGACTCAGTCACAGAATTGCTTGGGAATCTCATCTGCATCCTGCGAGGCTTTGCAAGGCAAACTCCCTCTGCCAGGCAGCTGTGTGATAGCTTTAAAGGTCTTTCATAGGAAGCCTTCCTCCCACCTCTCAGGGGTCTCTACCCCTGTTCCTCTAAATTCTCCATTGGACCTGGATCCCTCCTGGCTGACCTGGGGACCCTCTTCTGTGTCTTTGTACCTGATGTACTTCCAAGGAGGATCTGAATACTGAAATCAACACTCCTCTTCCTGCATCTCCAAAATGCAAGTTTATTTTTTTCAATAAAGAAAAACCAGTGAGGAGAGGTTTACAGCTGAGGCTCATATCTGCAAGTAAAACACTGTTGTTTTTCTCCTCATGCTTTGTCTGTCTCACAATTTGACAGTTTTGGTCTCCATTGTACTGGAAAAAGCTACCTTCACTCTTGCCAGCATGGCCTCAATAATCTTTGGAGTGTAAAACTACTGCCTCTCATGTTGCACATACTCAATAGATGTACCTTAGAAGTGCACCAGTCTCCTCATTCCCTCTGCAGTGCAAGGCCTGTATTCAGGCCTTCCTTCCTCTGACCAGGACATAAGTTTGTATCTAGGCACATCATGGAGATGCATAACAAATCTCCTCTCCTCAGGTCTCACTGGATATGACCTTCTGGTCACTGTACCAGTTTATACAGCAGTAGCAGGCTGTCCCCATGGGACTCCCTTGTCTTCACTGCATCTCCAGTTTTGGCTTCATCGAAATCCAGATTAACCTGCACCATGATGGATTTGAAAAACAAAGAAAACAGGTTTTTATTAGTAAGTGTTTTCACACTGACCTCTTCCTCCAGGAGTGATCTTCACCGCTCAGATGCTCCTCATGGCCCAAGTGGGACACGACTTGGCAGGCAGGGCTAAGGGCATTTTCCCTGGCAGGGTGCACACTGGCAGGCAAAAGAACTGGCTGACCCAGCTGAACAGAGCAGCCTACACAGTGGAACAACCTCTAGATGAAGGCGATTACAAGACCTGATTACTGGAGGTTTCAAAACACAGGTTACCCAAGAATGTGAAACTATGTGTTAATGCAGAGTGCATAGATCCTTGGTATCTGGGGAAACAAAAAAATCTTAAACACACCTAAGTTGACCAGAACTCTGCATCTGATGAACTGCAGAGTTGTTAATACACACACAGGCAATTTTCCACTCAGCAAGAAGAGCAGTGGATAATAGTTAAGAATGGCAGAAAGAAAAGAAGTGCAATGCTTGGAGTCCTCCCTTTGCTTCCCTCCTTACAGCATGGGAACCTGAAACCAGAATAAAAAGCCTTTGCAGGCTATTTGAAAAAATGCAAACACACTCTGGAGCAAGAGAGGGTTTAAAGTGCACACTTTTATTTTCTATTACAAAGGCTAAAAGAAGCAGGTTTGGTTTGTTGTTTGGTTTTATTTAAGAACAAAAACAAAAATGTTGTTAAAACATCTACATTATTATCCTGATACTAAACCTTATGAAAGATACTAAGTTATTTTTTAATAGTAAAGCGTGGTATTCTTAAATTATATTAATACAAAGACATATTAAAGGACTCAAAATCATTACTACCCAGCTCAGAACTGCAGCATCCCCTTGCTGTCTTTACTTTTCACTTGCTAAAACCCATCCATTTTTGACATACAGTTTCATACAAACTAAGTAGGGTATTTTTTGGTTTTTTACTTCCCCCTGTAAAGGCCAGGTTAACTCCCACACCAGCATCACTTAAATCCCTGCCCCTACCTGAGGATTTGGAAAAAGGTTTTCACTAAGTCCTTCTGCATTTAACAAGCTGATCTGAATCAGTCTCTACTCTGTGTGTGCATGGTTATTTTACAGGATATGAGATTTTCTTCTAATGTTATAAAATTAAAACATCACCTCTTTTGTTAATAATCTTCAGATTTGGTTCTGTGCTGCAAAATTTTCTTTTTCCCTCACATCAATGAAGAAAAGCATGAGTTATCACAGGGTCTTCTGAACACACCACTAAAGCAGCCCTACAACTTGTGGTTTATCTGTCATAGAGCTGCGAGTGCTAAGAGTACGTAACGTGCTGAAGAAAACTCTCTTGGCTTGATAAAGTGAGCCTGGGAAGTCAAGTGAGAAGCTTCCTGCCTTTCACAATGTCCCTTTAAATAATATAAGCAAAGCCTTATCATTAAAACTTTACTTGCTAGTTAGCAGTATAATACTCTTTCACTTGAGATGGGACTGCGAGGACATCCCAGGAGGTTTCAAAAATGTGAACATGGAAACCTGTCCCATCTCAAAATTTATACTATCTATATTAAACCCTCCCCTCTTTGTTATTTCCCTTTCCCTAACCCAAATAAAAGTCTTCATATTAAAACTGGAGATGCTGCGTTTCCTGGCCTGAGTCCTTTTCCTTTACCCTCATTTAAAAGATTCTTTCGATACCACACACATATAATATTATATAGAGCGATATATTTAATACCTGTGTATATATGCTTCATGGGAGGGGTTACATATATACACACTAAAACAAGTCTGGTGACAAAGTACTGCAACACCACAGACCAGGTTATCATATCAGGGAAAACAAAAAGAGATACTTGATGCAACCCGCGTGACTCTGGGCCTCCCTCACCTCACGCACGCTTGCCCTCTCCCCACAGAGACAGGGAGAGGGGACAACAATCCACTCTGTAACCTAAGCAAGTTATATGAGAATTCATGGCACAGCGAACGCTAGAGTCACAGTAGAGATGCAGATTTGTTTTAAAAATAAAAAGGCATTCCAACGTGCCAAATCCAGATTGGCTTCCTTGGTGTTTCTGCCCAAACAGTGCAAAACTCAGGAGCTGATGCCTACTTCCTCCCTTGTCTCTCTCCGCTTATAAAGTTGACCAGCTCAGCACAAGGAGCACCAGGAGAAGGTGCAATCCAGGCAGCTACAGTAAAGGGCAGAGGAGGAAATACAGCACCTGACAACCCAGTAACTGCCAAGTCTGATACTGCATTGGTCACTTGTTCTCCCCACAGCACTGCAGATCTATAGATCTCATCATCTAAGCATGTTTACTGCCTACAGGATGAGACCACCAGAAAGGACAATGTTGGCATACAGAGCAGTACTGCCTCTCACTGCTGTCACTATAAAAGCCAAAAATTCTGGCCCAGAGCTCAGGATCACTGTTTCCCCATCATGGCACGCATTAGGTGGGACAGGAGCAGGCACATGGCTGGGTCCCACCATGCTGCTCACACTCCACCACAGTCCCTGCCCTGTGTCTCATCCTGGCTGCACTGTGTCCACAAGCTCCCTGCTCCAGCTCCAAGGAAGAGGGGGCTGAACCTCCAGTGCTCCTAAATGCCCTTTCAGCTGGCTTCCCATCAGGGAAACATCATTCATGCTGCTTGGTGGTTTCCTTTTAAATGGGTCCCCACCCAGTTCTTCTGGCAGTGCACAGAAAAATGCAGCTCTAAATAACTAGTAACACAAGCCACTTAAAGAGGAAGAAGGGAACCCTAATACTTCCCTCTCTTTAGGACAAAAGGTGACACAGACACACAGGCTTCTTTTGGTTACAGCCTTCTTCCTGACTTGATACTGCTGCATGGAGTACAGCGACACAGGGTGTGTCACAGTCTCCAAATACACCTTCTAGATGCCTTCAGTCTTATTTGCACCAGCCAAAAAACTGAACCAAACTACGCACCCTGAATACCTGTTGCACACTGAGAAAGACATATAATGAATAATAGAAAACAAAAAGATGGGAGAGGAAGGGGGAAAGAAGAGAGCAAAGACAGATCACAAACTCAGTGAGCATGGCGTTCGCTGGCCAAGGAGAATCAAATTCATGATTTCATTCACCACTAATAAATCATCATCTCATAATCATAAAATGAAAGAAAATATAGAGTTCTCTTTGCGAGACACAGATCTCACTCTCCCTGCTACTGCCACTCTTGGAAAACCCGCCCTGCGTTTCTCCAGCCGACAGGCTCCCCACCCCCGTTCCTTACTACACGCCATCCCGCAATAGGAAGTTGTATTTCCCGAAGTCGTCGTCCCTGGGGCAGAGCAGCATGTCCTTGCGGGCTTTGGCCAGTTTCTGTTTCAGCACTTCCCTCCGGTCGAGCCACTCGGTCAGCTCGTCCTGGCCGTGGGCAAAGCGGCACTCCTCTCCTTCGGGGCAGGCCTTGCTCTTCTGGAACCTGCCGGCACAACGAGCACCATCAGGAGGGCAACCCCAGGACAGGGGGCTGGGCTCCCCAGCTGGGATACTCGATCAGGGCCTGCTGAAACATGCTGTGAACTCTTCTTTCTAAGGACAAAGCAATTCTCCTACAAACCCACTTGCTGCCCAGGAAGGCGACACAGAGGCTGGGCATGGAAACAGAGCAGTGAACACAGCAGTTTCTACGAGGGGATTTAGTCAACAGAATGAAACAATGTGAGCTGGAACTGGACCAGCAGGGGTGAGGAGTAACCACCACACAAGACAGGAAATGCCAGGTAACAGCCACAGGAGACAGAGCTTTCTCTCTAACCAAAACAGCATTTTTAACCATCACAAGCCTTCTGAAGATACCTCAAGGCACTGATTCAGAGGGTGCGAGATACTGAAACCATTTAATAAAGCATCTGGGATTCCCCCAAGCATCAGGCCAAGCCAACTGTTGAGAACACCCTGGCTGCTATGGAGGGCACAGACAGGAAGCTTATCTAAAGACACTTGCTTGGGACTGTATTTTTACCAGTCAGTAGTCTGGCTGAGCACCTCTGGGGTCCAACAGCAGCCTTATCATCATCCCATCCTGTCAGGTGACCCCACTCCTCCTCCAAGCAGAAGTCCCTGGGGACTCTGTGAGAGGAGGAGGTGATGAAGGTGGGGGAAGGATGACAGAGACCCCGGGCCTGTTGCCCCGTCCCTGCAGCAGCAGCACAGGAGGTAGATGAGGCAACAGTACCTTTCACAGAGCCGGAATTCACCCATGGGGAAGCGGTAGCTCCAGCAGCTTGAGTCACTGTCCGAGGTGAAGACCTTCTCCTTGTGCTTCTCCGACTGGATGTGCTGCTGCCATTGCTTCTTGCTGTTGCTGTTCTTCCCGCAGAGCCAGCAGTGGTAGCCCATCTAACCAGTGCAGACAGGGCAAAGGGCCAGTCAGTGCGTTGACAGTCACCCTCACTGGCCTTCCCCGTACTGGCACTGCCTCTCCTCCTCTCCTGCCAGAGCATCCTGGAAGCTCCACTCAGTCTACGACCTCCTGCACCTCCCTGCCATGTCATCTTTAGGGCATTGTGCTGCCACTAAGGGGGAGCAGATGAGATGCTCTGTCCATGTCTACCTGCAGCCCAAACAGACTCAGAGAATAGGGCAGCACAGTTGACTGATGTGGATCCCCTGCCCTTGCTGATGGCCCAGGTGGGGTCTGACTGCCAGGTCCCCAGATGCACAGGAAATGCAGGACTCTGCAGGAGACAATCCCTTCCATCAGTCGCCTGGGCTGAGGAGACACATCTGCCTCTGGTTTCCCCAGGCCTCTGTGCTCCCGAGCCAGCTCTTCTCAAAGTTTCTCCTTCTTTTCTGACCGACCAGCAAGAGCTTTGCCAGTTTTCCCAGGAGCAGCCAGGAACCCTGGGGAGAGGCTGAGCCCACGCAAAAGGGAACCTAAGGTAGACTCCTACTGACCCAAGGATTAACAGAAAAGCCATTGCAGAGCCTTGCTGACCCTAGGACAATCTCTTCCCACCTCACCTGTGCTGCTCCAAGCTGACCATTTAACCTACAATGCCACAGGCTCTTTCCCATAACAGCAATGCAGTCCCTGCTAGCTCACACCTGGAGCACAGGAGAGGGGCAGGCTGTCAGTACTGAGAAGGAAGGATGAAAGCAAGAGATCAGCTGATTACCATGATGTCAGCGTAGTCAGTGGGCATCTGGATCTGTTTCTCCCCTTCTCGTGAGGTGAGCGGTGTCCCCTCTCCAGGCTTCCCAGGATTGTGTTTCTTCAGCCACATGTCATAGGTCTGCTGCATATCTAGAACTGCACAAAGGTGAAGTCACTCACACAAGCTCCTGCACCATCGACAAACTATGGGAAAAGGAGGAACCCTGGGACAGCCCTTCCCACCCCTCTCCAATGCAGCAGCACCTGCCATCAGGCTGAAGGCCTGTGCTCAGGAGGCTCGATGTCACCTCCTCAAATGAGGGCCCTGGGGAGAAGAACCAAATTCACACCACTCCACCTGGTGTGGCAAGGTGTCTTAAGCTGTGAGTTGAGGTGCAACCATGATAGCAGAAACACAAAGCATTCAGGAATGAGTGAAAATGCCCTAAGACCTCCATGGACTTTACCCCACAAGGCAGTTCTCCATCAGGCCTCATTCTGCTTGACCTCAGCAGACAACTCACTCCAGACAGGGAGCTAAGGCAGAGACTGGGGAGGAAGACCTAATGATAGCTTGCCCCAAGCTCAAAACCTGCCCAGATGACTGCTGTTGATGTCTCTTGGTGCTTTTTGCTGAAACACACTCAGCATACCAGTGGGAAGGAAAAATTTGGGTGGAAGCTTTGACTGCACATCTACCTTTCCATGAGCCTCCTGAGAGAGGGTATGGAAACATAAATGTTTGCAGACACCGATGTGATGCTGTGTGATGTGTTAGTGATTTACTCCTTGCTAAATGGGTAATTGAGGATCTCAAGGCAAATGGGGATAATGAATGCAAATTCCCCCGAACTTAAACAACACTGCTGTTCGAAGATTCACCTTCGTGCTGGAGCAAACACACCCTGACTGGTCTGCTGTGCTTTAAGGGCCTCAGCAATGAAATGAATTGGAACTGCAACAAATAACAGTGTTTGGCCCAGCAGAGAGAAAGACCCTCCCATCCAAGCATTAAGACCAAACTAACTCAGGGCAGGCTGAAACCCTTCAAGCTTTCCAGCATCTCCCAACAAGGCTAGGTGAGCACCTGGACAACTGGGCCTTACAAAGAGAGCCTTTTTTTATTTAGACTTGTTTATCCAAGTCTCTATAAACAAGGATTGCTGCCAGAGTGCTGGCTATCCAGGACATGGGCAGTCGCCCAGTTCCCCCTAAAAGGTAAGCTGGGAGCCTGCATAATTCATTCCAGACAAGCTCCTCCATGAAGGCACCACCCAATGATTTCTCATTCAGGATCTCCAATCTACTCCTTTGCATACAATGCCATGAGCAGGGAGTGCCACAGCCCAAGAGCAAGGGCTATGAGCAGAACTGGGCAAGAAAGCCAAGGCAGGTACAAGACAGACAGGAAAGATACAGGAGCAGCTACAGGTCAGGACTGGTGCTTTGGCAGAGCTCCATGTGGAGCCAGGCACGGGGCAGTACAAGAAACTGGAAGGACAGTGCAGGGTGGATTCAAAGAGCTGTAGAAAGGGAGGGCAGCAATGGAGCAATGCAAGACATGGGACCAATGTGCAGTAGTCCCAGAGTGAGGGACTCAAGATATGCATGCAGATTTCTGACAAAAGCAGATCTAAATTACTGTGCACAGACCTGCCCCATAGTCCCACCTAAGTTCATGGAACCAGCTCTATCCAACTTCATTCTCTGTTGTCAAGACTACGTCTTTACAGACCCTGAATCCACTGCCCAAACGTCCTCTTCCCTCTCCCCAGACTCTCTGGCCCATGTTTCCCCCACTCACTTTTATTTTCCTTCATGAAGGTCCACATGTCTCTCTCCTCGGGGCTGTGGGCAAAGGAGCAGTTGCCCACATACTGGCATTTCCTGCCATTTTGTGCATGGATACACAACTGTTAAAAGACAAAGAGCAAAATTTAGCATCTGCACAAACACTCCTTACTAGAGGGGAAAGTGGATTCAAAAAACCAGCTGGGGCATCAAATTGCACACAGGAGAGGTAACACACAGGACATTTAATATGTCATTAACTCCATGCTTCTTTTCCTCAAGCTCTTGATGATGTCTAGGTTAGGTTTTCCCTAGAAAGATGCAGGCACCTCAGTCCAGCATCTGATCCCTCTCTTGTCATTTCCATCGGCAACCCAGTGCAGGTGTGCATAGTGGGCCCTGGGCAAGACAGCATGGAGCAACCTGAACCGACTCAACAGTGTCTCCTGCTGGTCAAGCTGCTCGTCCCCAGAGGTGACTCATTCTCCAGCCATCTCCAAGAGAGTGAAGAGTAGCCTTATGGGTGGGTTTGACTGCACTAGCACACAACTTTACAGCTACCAACAGTGTCACTGCCAGAGAGAATGAGAAGTTTTTCAAGCCTCATATTTACTGATGGTCCCTTCTCCCTGGTCCTGTCACCAGAGGAGGACAGCAGCGTGGAGACCAGCTGGCCCATACACACTGGGGGCAAGAGACAATGCTGTTCTTCTCTGGCTGGGGCTGGGTGGGAGCTCACGCAATGCACACACTTGTATGGCAAACTGCTTTGCTGCACGAGCTGCAACTCACCTGCTCCCTTTGTCTCGTACTGCAGCAGCTGTAAATACCTCTTGCTGCCCCACTTAAACTGGAGCAACTGGCCTGCTCAAGTTCTTACTTGTGGCCTTGTGCCTGCCCATGGACTAAGGGGCAGCAGATCCCAAAAGGAAGGGGTAGAGGATCTTTCTCCTTTCAGGAAGGAAGGAAAGGGAAAGACAAACTATCAATCACCATTTCAGGGCTGGGGTTTGGGGTTGCATATCTGTAGTTTTCATCATAGCACGTGGCTTTTAGCTGAGTAGTTTTGCTTTCAAAACACATTGTGAGCAAGTTTGACAATCTACAGCAGCACAGCCACAGCAAAGCCAGGGATGGGCATCTCCCAAGTGTTCCATCTCGCCTCTCACCCACATTGAGAAACCCTGGCGTAAGGGGAGACTTAAATTTCACTTCCAAACCCTGTGCCAGCCACTTCTTGAGATGGTGACTGCATTAACAGCAACATCAGAAACCTGCATACATGTGTAGAGTAATTTAAACAGGTGCTCCTCCTTTTCCTGGTCCATCCTTTTGCTTAACATGTTGCCATCAGTCTGTCCTTGCCTTCCTCCTCAGCCAACTTGTGCCTGCCTCCCTGCCATGTCTAGAAGGGACTAGCCCTCAAAGCACTGCATCATGGTGGGATGGAAGGGGCACCTGGCCGTGTCAAGCACGGAGCTTACATCATACTGCTGTGGGAAGTTGCGGATGGAAGGCAGTGGCCGGACAGACACCCACTTCTTCTTCGCTTTGGACATCACCAGCAGGACGCGACGTTCCTTTGTCCAACTGAAGAAGAGAGAATAAATCAAGACAGGCAAAAGGAAGTGCAGAACAAGGTTTTGTTTTCCTCAGAAACCCTTAAATATCGAGAGTTGACCAGATCCTCCTGTCCAGCTTGTCCCTGCACTATCCAACTGCTTCTAGATATGCACATCTGTGACAGAGAGGCCACAAGAAGTGTGTTTAAGTAAGATTTCTCCCTGTACTTATACATATTTCCTGGGGTAACTCTTCTCATAAAGCCAAAGAAGTCTCTCCCAAGTCTCACACAGCATCACCGAGGATTACTGAACAGCTGCATTCCACCCTTCAACACAGTCAATTCTTGTACAATTAGATCCCTGAAACACATTTGGGAATATTTTCTGCTTGAAAGGTGCAGCAGAAATGCAAGTCATTACAAGCACTGTCTTATGAACAGATGCCAGGAAGTATTAATTCTTCTGCAGCTCCAGCAAGCGATTACCAGGAGATACCCTGGACAAAACTCCTAGGTCTGTTCAGCAGCTGCACTAGGAGGTGTTATCCTTCCCATTCCAGGAAGCAATCCTCATCTGCTCACTGCCTCCAGCAACTGCTGCTTCTGTCTGTTCTTCAACAAAAGTCTTACATTTGCAATAGGATGCTGGACTGTGCCTTTGCAGCTTGTGTTATCAGAAGTCAAGTCCTATAAACCCTCCCATCCCATCCTGCCAGGCTGCCTGAGTGAGATGGGCCACAGTTTCCATGACCCAGTGGTGACTTCCCAGCTTGTATTGCTCTTCAAGAAAGATGGGGACAAGTAGGGCCCATGGCAATAGGACAAGGGATAACAGTTTTAAATTAAAAGAGGGTAGATTCAGACTAAACATAAGGAATAATTTTTTTACAATGAGCATGTTGATACACTGAAACAACCCAGAGGGATGGTAGATGCCCCATCCCTGGAACCATTCAAGGTCAGTCTGGAGAGGGCTCTGAGCAACCTGACCTAGTTGAAGATGTCCCTGGTCATTGCAGGGGGCTGGAATAGATGACCTTAAAAGGTCCCTTCCAACACAAACCATTCTATGATTCTATGATTTTGTCAAACCAAACATCCTCACAGGCTCCAGGGAGCCAGAAGGTGCACACAGACAAGACACACATCAGAAAAGAGCAACCCAAGCAATGAAAGAGCCAAGGAAACAAATCTAAAAGGAAGCAGAATACCTCGAATCTTTGCTAATAGTGCAGAGGAGAACTATATTCTATATTTCTAAGAAGAAATTGTAGCAAATGTGGAAAAAAGGGAACTGTGGGAGCTGGACTGAATGCACCAGGAGTAACAGTCTGCACAGTCCTGGCAGCAAAGAGTAGAGAAGAGAGCTGGAAACTGGAAAACAGCTATCTGCAATGCTTGCTATAGTGACAAACACCCCGAGGAGTGAGAGGCTGCTAGGAAACCTTACAGCCTCTTCCAAAGAGGCCAAATGGAGCCCTGGAGAAGGTAAGAGAAATTCCTGCCCTTGAGGAGGGGTGGGGGAAAGAGAAGGTTGCATTGCTCACCAGTGGCGGGCTTTGGCACTACAGTACTTGAGGTCTTTATCTGGCTCCACCAACTGCCCATTCCTCCAGCACTGGCCACACACAAATTTCATCTGAAGGTCAAAGGTACTTGATGTGGGAGTCCGAGCAGAAGCCTGTTGAAGAGAACCACAACCTCAGGCAAGCAGAGCCAAAATGCACCTCCCAACGTGCTATGGAGATGCTGGCAGCTTCCTGCATGCCTGTGTGCCAACGACAAGCCAGATTAAATCACAGACAGCCCCATTCTCCTTTGCTAGTGTTAGCTGCTGGCCCGTTGAGATACCAGACAGGAGCAAAACTACCACTTGCTTCAGCATGATTTCCTGGGCTTTGACGACTGGCCAAAAGCACAGCCAGCCTGGCAGCTTCAAGCATTGACCAGGCCTGACTGAGAATCCCCCACAGGGTATCTCCATGTACAGACAAGCTCTGTGAAATCTGCCCCAGTACTTAATCTCCATTTCCCAGCAGAGAGGGCAATCCACATCCCCCTTGCTGCCCTGGGAGAAAGCTCAGTCATACAACTGAGACAGCCTCCTTGGGAGGAAGTCAGGCAGTGCCACAGCAGAGGACCCACCGCTCCTGCTTTTGGACCATGAGGCTTATGACATGTCTAGTATTGGGAACACTGAAGTCAGAGCTGGGTCATCTTGTTGATATCCTTCCAAGCCATTTCAGGGCAGATTTTCCATCTTTCACAATTCCTTTGCACCAGGTTTCACAAGCAGTTAATCATGATCTCTGGACAGAGGTACCACCATCAATGCACATACTTCATGTCCTCTCAGCCACTTGACTTCATTGGCCTTCTACCTGTCTCCATGAGAAGGCTGGTTTGGGATTATGACTAACAGATTGTGGAGGAAAAAAAAAAAAAAAAAGGAGCCAGTCCTGTATAACCATTGCCTTGTGTTTTCTGAGCAAGTTTTTGGAAAGCCTTTTGCATTCTGTATCACTACAGGAAGACAAGAGGCTGGAGTGTCCAGTTAATTTCCAAACCAAAGAGCAAACCTGACTGGATGCCAGTGGACCTGGGCACAGGAGTACGTGAGGGTCCAAAACAACATCCCAGTCATTAAGCCAACTGTGAAGCACAAAGGTCACAACCACATAAGCAGCCCATCCCAGCTGCCATGCCTTGAAGTGTTCAAGATCAGGCTGGATCAGGATTTGAGCAACATGGTCTAGTGGGAGGTGTCCCTCTCCATGCAAGTGGATTGGAACTAGATGATCTGTAAGGACCCTTCCAACCCAAACCATTCTTTGATTCTATGACTTCTAACCCTGAGAATCTAATCATGAGCAGACAGACAAACCACATCTTTGAGGAGCAGACTTCTGCCAGTGATTGATTAACAGTAGCATGGACCCTACGTGCATCCCCTGGCAGAGCAAAATCTGCAAGCACAGGCAGTGCAGAATCAAAGCATCTCCTGGGAAACGCCGCATAAGCCACCGACAACCACTCATCCTACAGACCTAGTCTATTGGAGAAGAAGAGCTGACTTACAGAGGTCCTCCATCACTGTGAAAAGCTGACTGGAGAGCTGACCTTTGCCAGTGCTGACTAAAAGAGGCCACCATTGCTCTGATGTCCCAGCAAAACAACCCTTCCAGAGAACCATCATCACTCTTGAAAAGCAACAGTGATTATAGCCTACTCACCTGCAAGACGGCCTTCCTGGTGGCATCCAGCACATGACTTGTCCATCTGTCAGCTTTCACCAGTGCTGCTGACCACCAAGAACACATTAAAGTGGCTGGCTGCAGCACGAGCAGGGTTGAGACCCCAGGTATCACAGAAGGCAATAAGGTGCCTCTCTCTCAGACGTGTGGCCTTTGAATAGTAGTTTTAATCTCCACTTGGTCTCTAAAGGAAATAACACTATAGCTCACCACTGACCCACCAAACTTAATCTGACAAAATGGCACCTTTTATCAGCCACACATTATCTGCCATATAATCCTTCAGACTACAGATCTCTTGGCACAGCCAGAAAGCTTGGCTCAAATCTACTGACCCAACAAAAATTAAAACTGAGTGACTCCAGAAGGCACAATAGATGAGACAAAAAGAATAGCCTGGTCATCCGGGCTGTTTTTTCCACAAATTCTTAACCAAAGGAAGCCCCATACATTTCTTCATCCGAGTCATGCAAACTGCTGGTCAATCCAGTGGGCCTGTATGCTCCCAGGGGATTAGGAGCCAAGTGAAAAATCAAAGCTGCTGCTGTTGCTGCTACGTGACTGTAAAGGCAAGACACATACCTGGCAGGCTGCTGACAACCAACAGTGTGGAAATTAGTATCACATGAGGCTCTAGCAGATGAAGCCAGGCAAAAGTGCCTCGAGCTGTGGCACCACCCCTTGCTATGAAGCCAGACAATATAGTGTTAGCTATGCACCATGGCAACCAAATAAATAAAAGTCTTTGGCACGACAGCTCTCCACTTCAGGCTTTGCAGAAAGCAGTGGCCCCAGCATGGCCACTCACGTCTCCCAACTTCAGAAACTCCTCTCAGGGACACTGAACTGCTCTCTGGAGAAGCCACATGCCTCAGGGGACTGTATGAGAAGACCAGGTTACTCAGCCACCTAACCAAGTGTGTAAGTAAGTATTAGAGACTTTCCTTTCCTCTCCATGCTTAAATTCCTAATTCTGAGGCCAGTTTTTATGGGGGTTCTGTAGCTGGCTAATGGAGTAAATACAGACTAGCCCTCAAAAAGCAAAAAAATGAGGGCTAAAACCCCTCAATTCCTAGGAATGAGATGGGAGGGCATGAACCTACTTATTACAGTCTCTCCTGCTGACTGCCTCTTCAATCTGCAGCCACTGGGTTCACTCCTACAGCAGCCTCTATGGGCCCATACTTGTGGGGTCAAGTGCAAGAACCCTGGCAGGTGTTTAGCAAGGAGTGTATCTTCATCTTCCACTCCTTGCTGAGTCTCCTGATCTGTATCACCACAGCTGCTGGGTCCCTGTATGTTGCCTGCCTTTTGTCTGCACAACTGGATAGCTCCAGCCACTAACCAAGTCCAACTGGCAGCTGTGACAAAACTGCAGCAAAATCCCTGGGAGCGACTTTGCTTCCGCTGACCGGAGGGCACTGGGGTGAGAGAGGATCACATGGCATGGTGGGAAGGAGGGGTCTGCTTTTACAGCACTCCTGGGAAGTTGTCTTTGCCAGGCAGCTAACTTTGAAAGTTGGAAAGACGCTGAGAAAACTGAGTCACGTTAGCCTGCTTGGACGGGAGAAAATAATGGCAAAAGTAAACATCTCTCAACAGATACGTTAGTCCTGTCCCCGGGGTCTCTGGCAGCAAGCCAGTGTCTCATCCCAGAGCACAGCCCTCTGGCTGAGTATGCACTGATGCCAAAGCCATGGTTTGATGTTGCAAATACATGTGTCTAACCAACTTGACTCTGGCTCCCTGCACAGTGCCAGTGCCAGGCTGCCCGTCCCTACAGACACCTGATGGTGCCGCTGGTAGGCACTTCCGGACTGTACCAACAAGGCTGCTGCTTTGCCTCTGCACAAACCCATGCCCTGCAAGGGTGGAGGGGGCAGTCCAGCTCTGTGACAGGCATCTGTGGGGCACAACCAGACCTTGCCATTGGCCATCAGTCCTAACACTGTCCACAGGGGCCAGAAACTGTAGCTCTCTGTCCATCCCCTGACAGCTGCTGTCGCAGGTGCTGGTGATTCTTGCCCTTATCCTGTGCCCCCTGCAAGTCTCGACAGCCAGAAATGAAATCCTGGCTCAGCATTCAGATCCCACTTGCTTCAGAGGACAGCTCTGACTATGCCT
>NW_009952976.1:631541-646507 GCF_000747805.2 Chaetura pelagica | reverse complement strand
TGAACAACTTGTTCTTCCAACAGCAGCACCTCCAGACAAAGGTGAATTCGAAGCTGCAAGGCTTACAGGGAAACAGCTGCTCATCTGTTTTTTTTATCCCCAGACTATGTGAAGAATGGCAAGACAGAGCTTTCTGGAAAATGCAGGTGGATCCACGGCAGGCAGGACAGAAGCAGTCACTAGACTTCACCCTCCAGGGGGCAGGGATTGCTGATACAAATCCAACTAATGTCACAAGCTGCTGCAAATTCACATATAGCTTCCTCCACTGTGGAGATGCAGGCAGCTGCGTCTGTCCTCACACTAGGCAGAAAGAGATCACAGCCAGCTCTGTCCACAGAGACCAGGCTCAGTTCTCACATAATATAAGCTGTGGAAACTTGTCCTGTCAGATTCCTGAGAGGCTGGAGCGTACTCCTTAAGCAATTCTGACAGTTTTGGGAACTAGAGACCTTGGTTACTCTGGACTGCTGCTTCCCATCCCTCTCCCCCAGCAATTTCAGACCACAACAACGGGCTGCATAGATACTTCGCTGAGGATCTCCTCAAAGATGACTCTATCTAATGCAGCATAACCAGTGGACACAGAGCCTACTACAAGCACCAGTGCAGTCCCTTACATCTTTCCTGTTGGGCTAATCCATGCCCACTTTTCCCCAAGACACTACAGCCTTCAGAACACTTCTGCTGGCCAGTAACCTAGCCAAAAAAGCTGCTACACACCACGTGAGTGACTCAGATCCCTCTCCTTTAAAACATCTCCTCTGCAGGGTGCTCACAAGCTGCACTCAGTGCTGGTCTCTGCAGAGGGACTCCTGGCTGAGAGGTCTCAGACAAAGGTGAAGCACCTTTGCTCTGACAGTAAGGCAAAGTCCAAGGGGTGACAAGCTCAGGGCTCCACAAGGGGAAAGCAAGCTGTCAAGAGGGAAGAAAATGGAGTCACACCACCTCCCCTACCATTTTGCAGGGGAGAGAATTGCTTCTACACCATAGAGCTTGCTAGGAGGCATGAAGTTTCTCATCTCATCAGAAATATCTTCTGAGAGTAACTAAAGAACAAAAACTTCCTGTTCTAAAGGCAAAACTGCTTTATTTCATCCTTAGGGCTGGGCTGGGGAATTGTCCCCACTGGGTGGATTCTGCTACACTACAGAACACCACCTTGGGGAAAAAAAAAAAGGCTAAGGCAGCACTACCTGTAGCCAACAGGTTGGAAGAAAACAAAGAGGCACCCATTGCTTCTAACACACCTCTCCAGAGAAAGCTCTTGGCAGTGCTGGAGGGTACAGAGGCACCTTCTCTCACACTGTGAGATTGGTGGCAAAAAGAGGGGCAAAGCTCACAGCCTCCTCTTGGCAAAGCACCATTGAGATCTCTGCCCAGCCTCAACAGCCCATGAGCTGCAAGTTCCACCTGCTCCTGCATTTAGAGGAGTCCTGTGGGTCATGAGATACCACCTTTGAGTCCTTCAAACTGTTGTGTCACCCCTTGGCCACTAAAGGGCAGCAGGACATTTTGGTCCCTACTCTGTGTGGCCATGGTCCCGACATCACTAGTACAGTGTTGCAGAAAGCAATATTCTCTGTGCAGTGCCCTCCCTGCTCTGAAGGCTTCACCCCACCACTGAACACAGCAGATAACCACGCTGCAAAACAAGGCACAAAGCTCATCACCAGCAGTGCCATCAAGAAATCTCTCAGATGTTCTCCTCCTCAACAGGCAAGCCCAGTCTGTCTGGGACCTGTCAGGCACAGCAGTGGGAGGAAAAGGAGTGAAGTGCTGCAACAGTTGGTCGCAAAACCAGGCTGCGAGCCCAAGATGTACCTTACTTACCATGCTGTTGGCTGGTTTGCTGGCATGTGCCTCCATTTGCTGCCAGTACTTCTTTGATTCCTGCACAATATCTTCATGGGTCATTCCTGGGAATAAAAGGAGACAGGTCTGAGCTACCCTGCTTTGGCCAAGAGAAGAGAAGGAGGGAAGGATTGCAGGAGTTCCTATGCTGGGACTTCAGAACCCTTGTGGAGCTGACAGCTTCCAACAGTGCCACTGGGAATCTCAGGACGTGGGTTGTGAGGGTAACCACCACAGAACATGTTTAAGCACAAGCTAAGGAAGCTCCTCTCTCCACACAAGCCAAGTGAAAGGGGAAGAGTTTGGTGTCCTGGGCTCATTCAGACCTGGCATTCTGCTCAGGCTGTCTGCAAAGGATGCAGATGTTGCCTCCAAGATGATGATTCTTGACTAAGGGTCAAGACCTTGAACAAGACTGTCCCCCAACACCATATCAACAGATTCTATCCAAAGCCCTAAGGATAATGCTTTGTTACTGTTGATCTATTACACATAGGAGTTTTTGCCACTAGCTTGGAAGATCAGATATCCCACTAAGATATCTAGCATCTCCAATACCCCAGAAGTCTCACCTAATCCCTGCTGGGATTAATTAGCCTGTTACACACTTCAGATTGTGAGGGGTGCCCATCAATCCATAGGTGAAGAGGAAAGTTGAAATTCAACACAAACAAACACCAAGTTCAACCAGGGTAGCAAGGAACCAAGTGCAAAACCAACCAAGGAACAGCTGCTGGCATGTAAGCAGCAAGGAAAGATCTGGAAGGTTTCAGGAATCAGAAATGCAACATCAGACAACAAGAAAAAGGGTTGGCCAGACTTTATCTAAGGAATTAGCTCCTGATCAACTTCAGTAGTGAGGGCTGTGAGTAGTGAGCCTGTGCCAGCACCAACCAGCTAGATGGGCACTATAATTCCCAGAGCACTAAACAGCAAGAGAAAAGTAAGAGTAGGAACTGTCTGGTTAACGTGAAGCCTCTATTAAAAAAAAAAAAAAAAAAGCCATGTTATTTAAGTGCTACTACAATCAGTGGGGTGCTGAGAATGGCCTTGATGCAGCACCCCAGCACAGAGAGCTTGCAAAATTGCTTGCTTTGTTTTTGCCTACGGCTTTTATTATTGAAGTGAGGTGTTCCCCAGGCATGCCAGTTTTATCTGGGAACCAGCATGTTCCAGAACTTAAGGGCCAGCAAACACAAGTTTTCATCTCAGCTCAGGCTGTGTGTAACTTGGGTAAGTCACAACATTCCTGACCTCAGTTTCCCCATCTATGATTTCAGCAGTCCAGGTCCCTGCCAGGCAACAACCCTGTTGTTTGCACAGGGTTTGGACATGATGAAAAGCATTTTGGGAACTCCACCATTCTTCAAGAACATTGGCTCAGGCCTCCAAAATGGCAGCTGCTGCATAGCTGGTAATGCTCCCAGATCAGAGCTGCTTGTGAAATTTCCCCTTCTTAACCATTAATCTCAGGAGAAACAGTGTAGAGTTAGAAAAACAGCAACTCCCGCTTATGTGTCCAACTATTCCAGGGCTGGACACATCTATACTTTGAGGACAAAAAAAAATTCAGCTGCGAAAACCAAAGCAAAAAGTTAATGAGCTGCACTGGACCTCTCCGAAAAAGGGCTGAAGCAGCTGCCACCTTCTCCATCCTGCACACCTGACTGTGATCCTTGTGGTGCAGAACCAGTGCCAGAATCATATACAGCTCTTGTCAGAAGACTGAGTTTTAAATTGAGTTCTTAGCAAGTGTCTGCTGTCTGCCAGCCACAGGAATCTGAACCAACCCAACAGTACCATCTAGAAATGTGTTGGTTGGGAAAAAAAAACCCTCCCAAATATGAGAAGATGTTTCCCAAAACACCAGCTCTCCAAAGCATGAACTGTCCAAAAGAGATTATCTGGGAACCAAAAGGCCCATGTTTTGATTGCTTGTAACATTTCAGCATCTTTTGCAACATCATTAGTGAGGGCAAAGACTCTGTGATTTCCACTGACGGAAGACAGCAGATACGTCAGCGAAAAGCTACACTGAACAAGAAAACAGCCCTGCCTGTCCACATTTTCAGATCTTGGGAACCTTTACTCCACTAATTTAATCCTTATCCCCATGAGCAAAGCCACATGCTCTGTAAAAGCTTAAATGACTGTGAAATGCAACAGCCCACTGGTTTCAAACACAAGCTGCTATGAATGATGCTTCCTTCCTATTGCCAAGCAAATGGTGTCCAAATAAAACTCTGCTCCAAAGCTAAAGCATTCCCAGAGAATGGTGACAACTGCCTTTCATTTCTGTTTCCATAATGAGGGCTACACATAAAAGAGAGAGGTAATAAACTACCAGTCTAGGAAGGCAAATTGGTAAGGAAAGCAGGCTTATATATACAGTCCTGCAGAAAAACCCCAAAAAGATGTATGAAGTATGTATCAGAGTACTAGTATCATAAGCACACAGGGCAGCAGTGGTGGCCTACAGGTCACAGGCAACATGCTGTCTCAGCAACTCTGGTGTTGTAATTTTTTTATTTTCTGTGGCCACAAGTGGCATTTGCCACAGTATGCTACTTGTTCAACACTGTCCCTCATGAGCCAAACCAAGGCCAAGGATGGCACTGAACAACAATGACAGGCACTTGAACAGTGAATTAAAGACATTGCCCTCAATTACACCAAAGAATGGTGAAAAACATCCATAATGTGTCTCCTATCCTAAATACTCCCATTACCAGGATGGGTCCTGAACTAAACAAGACCCCTTTGTAAAAAATACATAGGTAGCATTGTGGGTGGACCAGCATCTACTTGGTTAACAGGGCAGCAACAAGAGAAACCCTCCAACATGTTAGAGAGAGAGAGGACTGAATGCACCAGATGTGTCAGAGTCATTACATGAGTGACCTGAATAAAATTTCTGCAATAGCCTCTTCAGAGGCTTGTCATCAAAGCCTTTTTGGCAAACACTAAGTACCTTGTCAGTTCCCACCCTTGATGAACTTGTTTAGAGAAACTAGAGATACACAGCCTCTCTTTATGTAACTGCTTCCAGCTCTGCGGATTCAGCCCTACCTGATAAGTCATTTCAGCTGATGCAGCTGGTCCCAAGGGAAAGGCTTCCTGGTCTGCAAATTGCAGCAGCACACGTAAAGGGAAAGGGGCTAAATCATCTGACAGAACACCTCGGCCCTTTTTTCTGTGTCCCTGAGGAGACTGAGTGAGTATATGCAAAAGTGAGTGACAACTTCTCAGTACTCCCAGATCACCCTCTACACCCTCTCAGCTGGCCCGGGGTACACACTGGAGGGAGCCGGGGTGTACACATCACCAGCCCTGCACCAAGTCACACTCACCTGAATATTGCTGCAGCAGCCAAACCTTGAGCTCGATGAAACTGTGAGAGCAGTGGCAGCTGTCCTCGCGCAGGCAGCCGTAGCGCACCTCGTGGCGGCACACGTCGAACTGGAAGTGCTCCTGGAACTGGCGGATCTTGGAGTATTTCAGGGAGGTGGAACGCACAATGTGGACCAGACACCTGCAGCCAGGCCAGAGAAACATAAAGCACCAGAGGATCACATCTTCATCCCCTCCTCCCTATGTGTGACTTTCAGACATTGGGCTGGGCAGGAAAAGGACACAGAAAATCAACTCTGGGAGAGGCAGACTTCAACCCCCTGCTCTCCCACCCTATCAACCCTAGGCAGGTATTTTCAACCTCCTCAGCCCATGGGTGATGCTCTGCCTAAATTCAGAGATCAGACGCATTTCAAAATACGTATTAAGTACACCAACTCATCTGGCTCAGCAAGTCCCTAAGCCTCAGGTTGCCAGGAACCAGGAGGGGTTGTATTACTGTGTACTTGACATGTCTCTTATACTTGTTTTCCTAAACATTCATTACCAGCCAGTCAGAGGCAGGATCCTGAGCTAGAGGATCTTTGGTTTGACCTTTATGTGGAGGCCAAACTGAAAGGCAAACTAAGTCAATGGAAAACTTAGGCTGACTCCAAAGGGCTTTGCTGATGCTCATAATCCCTCAGCACCAGGAGCAAACACAGAGGGTGAAGCATACAGTGCTTTTTATCATGCTTTGAACAGCCCAATGATTGGAACCCATGGGGAGGAACAAAGAAAGAGACCGAGGCCCTGGAGTTAAACTGGCTGGACTTGTGAGAGACTGCTCCCACCAGCACAAAAAAAAACATTCACTCACTTGTTGTCATGGAAACTGTGTTTGGCAGAAAGGTTGGAGCAGACAGATGGTGTGTCCTTGGTCCCTTTGCTGATAATCCGGGGTTTGCTGTCAAAGCAAATCTGAGAAGAGAAGAATTAGCATGCTGGGAAAATCTTAGAGAGCTCTGAACCAGAGCCACTTCACTTGGAAGGGGAAGAAGAATCACAGCCAGCCTATTCTAATGTTCAAAGTTAGAAGAAGCCTGGTGAAAAAATTGTGGTAAGGCTTTAAAATAAAGCAAGAAAAATTTTGGAAAAGCTTCTGGACAACATTTTTTGGCTTGTTCTCAACAATATTTTCCACTGTGGTTGGAAAAATTCTCATCAGGCTGCATATTCTTCCCCAGTTAGCCAACAGAGAAAGAACAAGGGGCAAGCAATGGGGAGAAAGAACAGCCAGTTCACAGCAAATATGTTCCTTTACATGTAACACTGCCAGTGAGGGGAACTCTCTGCTGCAGAACATCACAATAGTAAGAGCCAATCGTTAACTGACCGACTCAGTGGCTCAGCACAGACATCAAGTAGAAATCTGCTGCATTAAAGGGTTCTGATTTCTAAGGTAGCTGCGGCTAAATTACAATTCAAAGCAAAATCTCAAGACAGATGAAGAGAGAGGAGATCACATGAGGCTCTGTTCCAGTGCCTGACAAATCTTTTGGTGAAGAAATTCTTCCTAATTTGAGGCCATTTCCTCTTCCCCTATCACTTGTTACTTGGGAGAAGAGACTGAGACCCACCTCACTACACCATCCTTTCAGGTAGTTGTTAAGAACAATGAAGTCTCCCCTCAGCCTCCTCCAGACTAAGCAACCCCTGTTCCTTCAGATGCTTCTTGTAAGACATTTTCTCCAGACCCTTCACCAGCTTCATTATACTTTTTGGGACACGCTCCAGCACCTCAATGTCCCTCTTGTAATGAGGGGTCCAAAACAGAACACAGTACTCGAGGTGCAGCCTCACCAGTGCTGAGGAAAGGGGGACAATCACTCCCCCAGTTCTGCTGGCCCTACTATTTCTGGTACAAGCCAGGATGCCATTTGCCTACTTGGCCACCCAGGCACAATGCTGGCTCATAATCAGCTGGTGGTTGATCAACACCCCCAGGTCCTTTTCTGCTGGACAACTTTCTAGCTGCTCTTCCCCAAGCCTCTAGCGTTGCAAGGGGTTCTTGTAACCCACGTGCAGGACCCGACACTTGACCTTCTTCAACCTCATACAATTGGCCTCAGTCAATTGATCAAGCCTGTACAGGTTCCTCTGCAGTACCTTCCTACCCTCAAGCAGATCAACATTCCCATTCAATTTGGTGTCATCTGCAGAATTACTGAGGGTGCACTCGATCACCTCATCCAGGCCATTGATAAATATATTAAACAGAACTGGCCCCAACACTGAGCCCTGGGGAACACCACTTGTGACCAGCTGCCAGCTGAATTTAACTCCATCTAGCACAACTTTTTGGGCCCTGTCAGCCAGACAGTTTTTTACTCAGTGAAGAGTGCACCCATCCAAGCTATGAGCAGCCAGTTGCTCCAGGAGAATGCTGTGGGAAACAGTGTCAAAGGCTTTACTAAAGTCTAGGTAGACATCATCCACTAAGGAGGTTACCTTCTCATAGAAGGAGATCACGTTAGTCTAGCAGGACCTGCCTTTCATGAATTCATGCTGATTGGGCACAATAACCTGGTTGTCCCGTATGTACAATGTGATGGCACTCAAGATGATTTGCTCTGTAATTTTCCCCAGCACTAAGGTTAGGCTTAAGAGGCCTGTGGTTCCCTGGACCTTCCTTCCAGCCCTTCTTGTAGATGGGCACTGCATTTGCTATCCTCCAGTCAACTGGGACATCCCTGATTAGCCAAGATTGCTGACAAATGATGGAAAATGTTTTGGTGAGCACTTCCACCAGCTCCCTAAGTGCCCCTGGATGAATCCCACCTGGCCCCATAAACTTGTGTGTGTATAAGCAGTGTAGCAAGTTGCTAGCTATCTCCCTTTGGATGATGGGGCTTCATTCTGCCCCCTGTCCCTGACTGCCAGCTCAGGGGGCTGGGTACCCAGAGAACAACTGGTCTTACTATTAAAGTCAGAGGCAAAGAAGGCATTAAGTACCTCAGCCTTTTCTTCATCCTTGTCACTCTTGCCCCCAACATCCAATAAAGGATGGAGATTCTCCTTAGCCCTCCTTCTGCTGCTAATGTATTTATATAAATATTTTTATTGTCTTCTATGGCAGCAGAACAAGCTCTAGTTGGGCTTGGCCCTTCTAATTTTTTCCCTTCAAAACCTCATGACATCCTTGTAGTCCTTCTGAGTTGCCTGTCCCTTCTTCCAAAGGCCATAAACTTTCCTTTATTTTCTCCTAAACAGGTCAAAGTCTGCCCTCTGGAAGTCCTGCTGATCCTGTTCCTTACTTCTCCAAGAATTAAAAACTCTGAAATTTCATGATCGCTATGCCCAAGAATGTCTCCAACTGTCACATCACCCACATGTCCTTCTGTTCACAAACAACAGGTCTGCAGAAGGGCACCTTCCTCAGTTGGTCACTCACCAGCTGTGTCAGGAAGTTATCTACCACACTCTCCAGGAACCTTCTGGACTGTTTCCTCTATGCTGTATTGTATTTTGAGCAGGTAACTGGTAGGTTGAAGTCGCCCAGAAGAACAAGGGCTAGTGATTGTTAGACTCCTCCCAGCTGTTTACAGAATATTTCATCTGCCTCTTTGTTCTGGCTGGGTGATCTGTAACAGACTCCCACCTGCCTTGTTGGCTTTCCCCCTGATTCTTATCCATAAGCACTCAACCCTAACATCACCATCATTAAGCTCTAGCCAACCAAAACACTCCCTAACATACAGGGCCACCACACCATGTCTCCTTCCTTGCCTACCTTTTCTGAAAAATGTATAGCCATCCATTGCAGCAGTCCAGTTATGTGAGACACCCCACCATGTTTCCATGGTGGTAACTATCAATATATCCATGTTCTAGATACATACTGAGGTGACAAAGGGTGCCTACTCCCTCCCATGAGCTCTGTACCTCACAGAGGAAGGTAAAGATGCCCTGATGTTCCTTGAGGAGCTTGGCAATGGTGAGGCTGCTCTGCTTGATTCCCCCTAGCGGGTCAAAGAGGAGGTCACGGTTGAGGGTCCCCTTCCTCTCCTCCGTCCACACGTCGATCTCTTCCTGGTGGTACGCGAAGGTGCAGTTATCCCCGTACTTACAGTCCTGCTTGTTAAGCATATCTACAAAGCAACAAACAGCACACACCACCACACAGGGAGGGCGGCCCAGTCAGAAACTAAACTCTCTCCTGTTTCCTCCCACTGCCCACACCGCACAAGGAGCTGAAAGCAAGAAAACACAGAGTTAAAAAAAAAGGAGAAGGCATCTCCCCCAGGTTTGTCTCTACCAAGACATTCAGGAAAGTTAATGCAAACCACTGAATGGTGACAATCTCAGGCAATGCCATCTCTTGTGAAAACCATCTCAAAACGGAGGCCTGTTTTAATTCAGTGCCTGGCCAGGGACAGACCACAATTTAACCAACCCCTTTTAAAGCCAATCCAGATTAAATTCTCCTACTAACCCACCACTAAGAAGCCCTGTTATCTTGGCGTTTGCAAACTCCGCACCTCATCAGGCACTTTGTAATAATGACACTGCCTCATGGACCGGCCTGGTCAAATTGCCTGCACATATGAGGGATGGGATGGAGCTAAGGAGCAGGTAGAGAGAGGTCTTCCCTAGGTGAAACCACAGCCCTGCTGCCACGGGGCTGCTGGGTGGAGTGGGACAAAAGCAGGCACATGTAGAGGAGGAAGGTTGTCAGCAAAGCCCACGTCAACAGGGCAGCTCTGAGCAGTTGGCTGTGCACAGCACCTCACTATGCGTTTGCAATTCTTCTGCTCCACCACTTTAAAAGCAACGTGCTCTCCACAGCATAGGACCTCACTGCCATGGACTACTGACGGGCCAGGTAGAAGCCTAAAGACAGCAGGTGATACCAACTGAACATCCTCTCCCAAACTCCCCTGGCATGCACAGTAAAGTCCCTTGCCAGCCACCGACAGCCCTATTCCCTCCAGATCACCTTTGCACAGGTAATAGGATCCCACAAAATTGGTTTTGGTTGGGCGAGGACGGATCCTCTTCCAGGTCTTGTCTTCTGAGTTCTTCAGCCTGCCCAGCAGGATGTCCCGCTTGCACTTGTGCTCCAAGCCTTCCCGGTAGGTGTAATCACCAGCCTTGGGCCCTGCAGGAGAGAATAACCCCGTAAGCCCAGGGAAAGGCAAACCCTAGCCTGCACCAGGTGCTCTGGGTGGCAGAGCAAAGGCATCACCTGTTTTGGGATAGCAGATATGACAGGCTTGTTTGAAGACGTGAGTAGATGCCAGGGGGTTCTTCACTAACAGGGCTGTGTTGGGCATTACTGGTTCCGGCTGGGACTGTAGGTGCTCGGTGACCTTGGGTACTGCTGGGTGACTTGCTCCACCAAGGCTGACCTGAGCATGTGACACACATATTCCTCTTCTCAGATCTGCAACCACATGGGTAAGAAACCTCTCTAATCCCTTGCCCCATTCCAGTTTATCAAAAACCTTCCTCATTTTCTCTGTCATCAAAACCTTCACATCTGAAACTACATCTCCAAAAGACCTGCATGCAACCATCTCTACGGTAACAGTGTGGTACGTTCACTTCAAAGATGGGTCTCTTGGCAAGGGACCTGTTTTCTACCACGAGCTACAGAACAAAATGCTCCCCTCAGTCCTTCCTGTTCCTTCTATCATGACTAATTCTGTATTTGAAGACTATCAAATCAACCCTATCCCAACCTGGGAAAAAACCAAACCAGTTATCGGTGAGTTTTCAGGGAGCAGATTAATCTGAGGACATAGACTCAGCTCCACATTGAAGTAAGCAGGACAGCGAGATGCCAGGAACTTGTGAATAATGCCTGTTCCAAGCTTGCTAACCAGAGATAATCCTGCCCTTTTCCTCCAAGACTAAGGACATGGGACAGGGGCAGGACAGTGTATCTGGAAAAGCCTCCTGACAGGGGCAGAGAAGAGCAAAGAACCACATGAGTTTTAAGACAAAGTTGGCTTACTCCCCCCCATCCTTCAGTGTTACGTGGCTGCCAGATACTGCAGGACACTGGCCTCCCTGGTCACCTGTCAGGACTACAACCTCGGTCACACATTTACTGTGGCAACGTGCAGAGTTGCAGACAAAAATTAAGATGGAACAAACATCCTCCTATGGACTCTGGGGAAATCTTTATCCACTTTGCCACAACATGGGAGGCCACACTCACTGGGGCAGGTTAGGAAAAGAGGCCCAAACCACCTACATCACCCAAGTCATTACTACCTTGGTTCCAGAGCACCTTGGGACATCAGCACGGGGGAGCGGCTCACTCACCACGGGGGAGGGTTTTTGGCTGCCAGGTGGGTGTCGCAGTTCCTGAGGGCTAGTTTCTTCTGGGCAAAAGAAAGGGAAAAAAGGCCCACAAAACAAAAACAATCTTTTCACTTTCAGAGGCAGTTCTGCTCACAAAAAGACAAACAAATGCTTATTCAATCCATTTGCTTTATTTACTTCATAACATTTTAGTACTTTTTCCTCAATCCACCTGTCTAAGTCTTGGAAAAACTCCAGGAAAGACCTTCTTGTTCCCCAAACCCTACTAAATCCAACTCTACATGGCTGAGCACTGGCATTCCCAAGGTGGCAACTCTCAGGAAGCTCAATGCTGAGGTCAATCTGAGTGCTGAAGGGCTCACTGGACAACCTCTACTCTTCTCAAAATACTTGTACAATACTGGAGACAAGTTAGCGAAGAAGCAGCCTGCCTTACCTCCTGGGACAGGAGGGAATCTGCTCTTTGCCCACCATCCTCCACAGCTTTGCTCCCTGTGATGTAAGAGTGCCCCATTCAACAAGACACTCACTCACTGCCCTGAATCCTTGGCCTCTACCATTCTATTCAGCGCAACTTGGTCCGATACAATCTTAAACAGATGCCAACATTTTGCTTGTTTGGTCCAAGATGTCAAGGAGCCATTGAGGAGGGTGGACAAATCATGTTATAGCCCAAGAAATTCTGCCAAGGGAGGTGTCCTGGACACCAAGCCAGGTTTAAAATCTCATCACCTTTCTCCTCTGAGATTTTACACTACACAAAATACTGGTTATGTGGGATTACACATCCATGAAGGCTGGACCCTCTTCAAGAAGAAAATCTTAAAAGGCCCAGGAGCAGGCTGTCCCCATGTATCATAAGATTAAACGGTGGGGAAGATGGCCAGCCTGCCTGAGCAGGGAGCTTTTGCTGGGACTTAGGAAAAAAAGGAGGGTTTACCACCTTTGGAAGAAGGGACTCAAGAAGAGTACAAAGATCTCGTTAGGTCATCTAGAGAGAAAATTAGGAAAACTAAAGCCCAGCTGGAGCTCAACTTGGCTACTGACATAAGAGACAGCAAAAAAAGTTTTAACAAATATATCAACAATAAAAAAAGAGCCACGGAGAACCTCCACCCTTACTGGATGTAGAGGGGGACATGACATTGCAACCAAGGATGAGGAAAAGCCTGAGGTACCTGATGCCTTCTTTGCCTCTGTCTTTAATAGTCAGACCAGCTAACCCCTGGGTGTTCAGCCTCCTGAGATGGAAGATAAGAATGGAGAGCAGAACAACCCCTCCACAATCAAGCAGGAAGTAGTTAATGATCTGCTTCTGCACCTGGACACGCATAAGTCTATCGGGCCTGATGTGATCCACCCTGGAGTGCTGAGGGAGCTGGGCAGGGGAGCTCACTAAGCCTCTCTCCATCATTTATCAACAATTCTGGTCAACAGGGGAGGTCCCAGATGACTGGTGGGTGGCTAATGTGACAGCTTTCTACAGGAAGGGCCACAAGGAGGATCTCGGGAACTACAGGCCTGTCAGCCTGACCTTGGTACCAGGAAAAATCATGGACAGACCATGTGCAGTTCTGGGCCCCCCGCTACAGAAGGGCATGGAGGTGCTGGAGCATGTCCAGAGGAGAGCAACCAAGCTGGTGAAGGATCTAGAGAACAAGTCATATGAGGAGTGGCTGAGGGAACTGGGGATGTTGAGTTTGGAGAAGAGGAAGCTGAGGGGAGATATCTCTGCCCTCTACAACTACCTGAAAGGAGGTCGTGGGGAAATGGATGTTGGCCTCTTCTCCCAAGTGAATAATGACAGGACCAGAGGAAATGACCTGAAGTTGTGCCAGGAGAGGTTTAGGTTGGATATTAGGAGGAATTTTTTTACTGAAAGAGTGGTCAGGCACTGGAACAGCCTGCCCAGGGAGGTGGTGGAGTCATTATCCTTGGACGTATTCAAGAAAGGTGTAGATGTGGCACTTCAGAGCATGCTCTAGTGGCCAGGGTTACGGGGTTTTTTTTGTGGATGTTTTTTGGTGGACTGTGTGTGGTTGTTTGAGTTTGTTGGGTTCTCCTGTGTTGATGATTGGACTCTGTGATCTTAGAGGTCCTTTCCAACCATGATGATTCTGTGAAAAACCTATCAGACTTTCGAGTTAGTCCTGAGCTAAACATATCCAGCTACTCTGTCCAAGATATTCTACATCCGTACTCCCATTCTGCAGCACTGGCAGACAGAGCTACGTGACAGACATCCCCAGCACTGAATGAAATAATTTTGGCATGCATTCACAGGTAAAGCAGCACAAAACCCCATCAGCCCTGCACCTACCAATGCCAAAGGAATCCAGTGACCCTCTGCTTGTCCCAAAGGAGACCAGGACATCAAGCCGTGAGTCTGTAAACAGATCCAGGGAATCCAGGGAATCTAAGGTGGAGCCGTCACTTCCTCCTGGTGGGGCCTCAAAGGCATCCAGGACAGAGGAGGAGGAGGAGAGCTGCTTGGTGGGATCCATCACCAGACCAAAGGAGGCAGGTGGCAGTGGGGTGGAGACAGGGATGCTGGCTGTAACAACTGGGGGCAGCAGTGGAGTTCCCCCAGGAAACACAGGGATCAGCTGAGGCATCTCTGTTGGCAGGTTGGTAGGAATCGTGCCCTGGACCAGAGACTTTGAGGAAACGGGAAGGGGGAGCATAAACAGCACATTAGGAACAAGGGGAAGAATGAGTGAACATGGAGACCAACAGGCTCCCACTCAGTGCATGCTGTACTATCTGAAGCAAAAGGGTACCCGGCAGCTTCATCCACCTGCAGACTTCCCAAAGACCTTCCAATCTATCCACACTGCACACAGTCTGGAACAACTATCCCTGAGGATGTGCTGGGCCACCTGAGCTCATCAGCCTGCAAGGTAGAGCCCTGTGCTGGGCACTTAAACCAGTTCAGGTCAAGACACAGTGCAGCTGTGCATACACAGCACCAAGGTCGGGGTAATGACCATTACTCATGCCCCCTCTCAGAGCTTTCTGGCTCAAGAGGTGTCCTGCATGAATATGACTGTATTGCTTCCAGACCCAAGCTGGCTAACAACATCAGCAACACTGGCAACTAAAATCCTACATAAGTATGAATACAGACTGCTTCTGCAGCTCCCAGATCTATTCAAAGAGCTTAGCCTGAATGCAGACTGCACAAAATATAAGGAGATTAGAGCATGTCCACTGTATAAAATACATCCATTTTATTCCTGCTTCAGCAGATTCATTTCTATCCTCAGGCCTGCTTCAACTCCATGGGCACCAGAAACCAGGGAGAAGATGACGGCAGAAGTCTATCTTGGGTACCTTTCGAGGGGCAGCTCCATGAAGCTGCACACAGCAAAGCAGGCTTGGAATTGGGCTCTTTAGATACACACAAGCTCATTGCAGAAATAAAGAAAGGAACAAATTTTGCCAGAGGA
>NW_009952976.1:623229-631530 GCF_000747805.2 Chaetura pelagica | reverse complement strand
GTGACAGAAAGAGACAGAGGCAGCTCACATACCCACATGCTCCAAGGACCTATTTGGAACAAGATATTGGAACAAAATACAAGGGAACCATGCAGCGCCCACTCTTACTAGAGGGTATGGTGACCCTTCGGCAAGGGAGTCCAGGAGGGAGTCCAGTTCTTCCCCAATTATGTCCCCATCTGTGAAGTCCTCCACGCTCTCAGGCACTGGCAGGGACACACAGTCAGGAGATGGGACCAAGCTGGCAGCAGGGAGCGAGGTAGGCAAGCCCTTTGCATCCGAGTCAGAGGGCAAAGGGGCCAGCTCCTCGCTCACAGGGACGGAGGTGGCCACAGGAGCTGGGAGGCACTGTAGGTCCATAGAGCAGTCTGTGATGAAGGAAAAACAGAACCAGTCACCCAGGAGAGCCTTTTGCAGGGGGCAAGCAGAGCACAGCCTGGCAAACACAACATTGTACAACTCCATCAAATCACAAAACTCATGTATGCCAATCTTCTGAGAGAAGGGGCTCTGGTCTGAAGAGTTTCTGCTTTCGTTTTTGTTCCCCATCTCCCAATAGCTCATGGAGAGCTGAAATGTGTTCTAAGGGCCAATGCCCACACTGACTGTCAGGATTTGGCGAGAATGTACAGTAACCAGGAACAACACAAAGCCTGTGGATGAGAAGTGACTGAATTCACTGTGGCCAAGACTAAAGGCCAGGGGCACATAACCCAATTTCTCTATCACCCATCACCTGGTGTTTTCTTTAACTAACGAATTTGGCAGAGATCACTGCCTTCTCTACTCCTTGAATTCCCAACTGAATGCTTGTTTACTTGCACAGCCTCTCTTAAAACCTCAGGCATCCTAAACAGCAGATTATAAAAAACATGGGGTCCTGCTGGGAAGAGAGTCAGAGATTGGGTGCTCAGACCAGGTTGTGCTAACAACATCTCTCAAAAAAAACCTGGAGACTCACTCAGCTATCTTTACCCAAGTGAATTGCCCAATCTTGAGTGCTTTCTGATGTTCACAGGTAGAGAAGGTTGCTACCCACACTCCACCTCAGTAGCAAATATTAACTCGGGAACATGTGTGAGCCAGGTTCAGGGCAGGAGAGAGGCAGTGATTTTCACCCAGGCTTCCTTGCCTCTCCAGTACATTACTGAAATAATGAAACATTCCCACCATGCAATATAAACATCTGTTAAGCGACGTTAAAGTTACAAGCACATATTCTTCACCAAAGAGCATTTTATTCTCAAAAAAAATTAAGGGTTAAAAAAAATATAAGTTTGAATGTTAGAAATTTTGAAAATGCAGCATTTGGTTTGCAGTTCTCCAAACAAGCACCCCAACTATCTATATTCTGCCTCTGTGCAGATGTCCTGGAATAAAAGAAGGCAAAGATGATACCTGCTCCATCCACACAGCAGTAGCTGCACTGCAGCTATGACGGTCTAAGGCTATAAGCAAGGCAAAGTTTGGAAGGAGAGACAATAGCTTTTATTAGAAAGACTGGTAAGAATGGGAAAGAAAGTAGACTAAGCTTCTGAGACACAAATCTTGATCCAGTGAGAAATTATGTTTTCTGTCTGTACAAGCTCTGCTCACTCAGCTCCCCCTTTCTACCTAGGACAGGGCGAGTGAGCCATGTTGCTATCCTCTACACCAGCCATCCATTGACAGAGGACAGCGCTGGTGCCCTTCTTAAGAGAGCTCAGCAAATCAGCAGTTTCTGCAAACCCCCAAGTCCTGAACAAAAACAACAGCAGAGATGACACACACATGCAGGCCCCTTTATCTTTAACCCCACCAGGAGCTCACCATCACCCCTGGCAGCCTCTGATATTTGTTGAGTGGTCCACATGGATGGACCACAGCCAAGGTTGCCATGCAAGGTATCAGAGGCCGAACCATAAAAAAAGGCAGGGAAAGCAGGGGGAAGCGGCAAGGGACAGACACGGGTCCCTCTCCACAACCTCATGCATGCGATTGGAGGAAAGCGCATGTTGTACCTTATGGGATTGAACACAGCTCTTCAGTGCTGCAGCTGGACACATTCCCCACAGGCAGCGGCTGAAAGGAAGGCTGTAAACATCCTTAGTTTTGCAGCTGCCCCTCAGATCAAGCTCAGCTCCAACCCCATGCTGCCTTTGTGATGACGCCTCTCAGCTCATCTCCCTTTGGCATGGGCCCCCCAGACACATTTGGGAGCCAACCATCCAGCTCCCCTTGGTGCTGGCTGCATCACTGGTAGCTTGGCCAGATTTCCCTCAGTACAAAGGGATGGCTTGTGCCTTCCCATTTCTCCTATGTTTACATCTGGAATACTGTCAAGATCCCTCCAGGGGCCAACAAGAAGTTCAGGACACGCTGGAAGGGACAGGGACACGTGCAGGGGGTGCAAAAGCATTCACAATGACAAGGCCCCAAAGGATCCACAAATTCAGACCTTCTCTGAGGAATGATCGAGGCTCTCCAGTTCCACTCAGACTGGGAAGCAGAGGAAAGAGGCCCTCACACACCCTAAGAGGTCCAAAACCCTGAAAAGATGAATGTAAAACCAAAAGGCAGAAAACAATATAGGAACCGTCACAGCTCAGTGCATGTGAAGGGCAAGGAGAAGAGCAGGGACCAACAGGTTCTACTACTTGCAAGGGACAGAGGGGAGATGTCTGTTACCCTGTCCCTGACCACTCAAACCCTGTCATTCTCTCCTGAACCCAGTCTCTCGTACCATGCCCACTACCTGGTAGCTTCTCTGGTCATACACCTGCCTGTCCCAGAGGGGCAAGCACAGTACTTTTAAAAGCCCTGTTTCTAGCTCTGCTTCCCAAAACAGCACTGGCTCCCTAGTGCATTAGCTGGCCAATGGCCATGCTGAGCAAGATCTGAGCCACAATCTGTGCAGGGCAGGGCTGAGTTCATCAGATGACCACGCTAAGCATGGCAGAAGAGGCTTCAGAAGTTTGCATCTTAAAAGCAACATAAAACAAAAAAACAAGCAAACAACAAAAAAAAACTTACTAGAAAAGCTTTGACCCCGAAACTCTCAAGGCACCCAGCACCCATAGCCCTCCTGGTGGCACATCACTCTCTGGGTAATAGAATAACATGCAATTTCAGTGCTTTTGAAAAGACTTCATAGCAGCAATGGTGGCATGCTGCTCGTAACAACAAACCCTGATTAGATAAAGAGCTTACTGGATGCAGCCATTTTTTGCAGTATGGAGACAAGTTCATCTTAGCACAGCAAGATAATGTGAAGAACTCTCCTTAATTCACAGAACTGGGGCTCATCACTGAACATAGCACTCAGTTACTGAACTGGCATTCAAGACAGATCTAACATGTTTTCCAAAACAGACACCAAAGCACCCTAGCAATGAAACTGGCTTCTTCCTATTAAAAAAGCAACTGTTACTTGCAGTGACAAGTCTTCACACTTACCTTCACACACATAGCTACCTTTCAAAGGAACAAAGACTCGTGCTCAGAGGCGCAAGTTCAATGCTCCAGCACACAAGGGCAAAGCATGTAGCAAATCTTTCCACAGGAGCAGAGGCAAGGTCACTTGCTTTCTGGCATGAGAAAAGCAACCCTGCAGCCCTCCTCCTGCTCCTCCTGGATGCCTAAACCTGAGCACAGCTCTCCCTCGGTCCCTCCCAACTCCCTTTGTTTTCATTTGTCTTGGAAGACCATACATGCTCAGAGCACAAACAGCTGCCTACAACCTTAACTTCACTTTATCTGGATAGTTTTGACTGGGAACAGAGTTTCAGAAGCTTTGCCAAGGTCTGCTTTAAGAAAGCACAACTGGAGAGAGCTGTGTACCTCAGCAGACCCTTTTAATTCCCAGACATGTCCCTCACTGGGCCTGGACAAAAAAAAGCTTTTTCATACCAAAAACATTTAAGCAAAAACACCACCTTTTCCTCCTCCTAGTTACCATAACCAGGAGTGTGCAGAAGAGACACAAATGAAGATGATGAATCTCTCGGGCTTGCCAGCCTGCTCAGACACCTGACTGAAGCCACCAAAACAAGAGAAATGTCTTTACCTGTTTCAATGTCATCTATCGAACCCAATCCATTGGAAGTGGTCTGCAAAGAGGATGTAGAAAAGGACAGAGAAAATATCACCAGAAAATAATATTAAAAACTATATTCACACTTCACAGACGAGACCCTGTATGACTCCTAAATTCATCTGGCCCTTTCTTTTCCTTCATGGCCTCTTTCAGTGGAAGAGCAGTAAACCCAACAAACTTTAAGAGGCCCTTAATCTGAAGAGCCTATTCTTTTTAACTTACAGTATGGAATACCAGCCCTGCAGAATATGCAACCATGTGAGAAAATCTGTCTATAGAATAGAATTTTTCATGTGTGGATGAGAACACTGTGTCCCAAGTCCCAGACCACATCAATGGGTCAGCCCCATGCAGTGTGAGATCTGATTAGCCTCTTCTTACACAACGTTCCTTTTCTTAGTTCTTCTGTTTTGCAATTTAACAACCACAAACTTCTACAGCAAACTCAAAACAGGAAAAGGTTTCCGCCAAGACAACTGCTGACTTGGAGCTCCAGGCAAGGAATAAAATGAGCCCGTATTTTACAGAAATATGAACAGAAGTGAGCACGTGCACCTCCATCTTAAACTTAACAAGGCACAAGTATTACTTTGGAGATACTGCCTTTACTGCAACAGTTTTTGAAACTTTGGTTTTGCATTATTTTAATTTCTTGCAAAAGAAAGGATTTATCCAATTAAAAAACTAGGCACTAAAGAAAGCTAAGTGCCTGTCCAAGAAAGATGCAAAGGGAAGCCAAAGAACAGTGAGGGTAAACTAATTCTTTAGTATCTTATCTTGCTGTACAAAATGTCAACGTTGATGGTTTTACAGTTTGTTTGCTTTAAGGAGTAGTATGAAGTACCAAATAGCCTGTAAAGCCAGCAAGTGTTTTGGGGGTTTTTTGGCCTGTGGTGGGACAAGGAAATCAGCAACTTCTTATATTTTAGCTTGCTATTTGTACAGTGGCCTAACCAAGATGGATCTCCCAGGTGACAGGACAATACAAAAATGTATAAACTGTGTAAGTACCTTCCTTAGTGTATCACATTTTTTGATTTTGTAAGCTATTTGGTAGTTTCACCTTCTGATTTTTACTTAGCATTGCCCTAACTATGCAAAAACTTGAAAACTGGAACTTATTTAAAATGCAAGAGAAAGCAAACACTCACAATAGCTAAGTAAAAGAACCATCTTCAGTGAACGAATTACGGATATAAAAAACACTGCCACTAGAAATATTTTTAAATAAATTAATTTCCTTGGCAATATTCCTTAAAAGTGGAAAGCACTAATTAATACATTTCAATCCTAAAAGACAGCTACGAAATTGCATGTAAACAAAACTGCAAAGCATTCTAGCAGCCCAGTCCATGAAAAGTAAGTGCCACAGGATGCAAACTCTACCTGGTTCGACGAATTGATTGACGTGCCATTACTGAGTAGTGAGAACGTTTCCAATTCCTGCCGCAAGGAACAGAGAGGTCTTACAACAGGGACAGCCCATGAATGCTTGCAAACTAGGTAAACCTAGGATACAACACTGTTTCCTTCCACGCACTGCCCATAAAATAAAAACCACCCCAAAAGTCATTAACACTGTGAAACAAGGGTACAGTTTCCTGAATACTGAAATGGACATATGTTTGTCTTGGAAACCCCAGTACAAAACACTCAACATTCAACACACAATCAGGAAGCAAAAAACTCTCCTGAGGAACAGAAGTTTTTTGTATTTTCATTAAGAAATTAATACTTCAGGGAGGCATTACAGCACTGAAATGAAAGCTGGAAGTCAACAAGAGAGATAGCCAAGTGTTACCAACATCACTGATTCCAAATAACAGAAAGTATTTTGGAGTTTTCAATTTTTATTTTTCTAACATATAGGTGCTTTAAGCCTATCACAGCTGAGTCATGTGCCAGCAACAAAAAGGTGGCAAGGCCAACATAGTGAGCGCCTACAAAAAATATTCCTGCATAAAACTGCCCTTTATTTGTGACAGAATAATTTCAGAGGGTTTAGAGCTGCTACAACACTGAGGGGGCTTGGGGTGTGTTTTGGGGGGTAGGTCAGTCATACATGTGAGGCTGGTCAGAGAGAGGACTAAGATGCTACAGCCAAATTTATTACAAAAGCTCTCGGAAAATTGGATGCCCACCAATCACTTCACCACATACTGCACAGGTGCCCCTCTGCAGGTGGGACACATTGGCTCTTTAACACAGCCCTGTACACAGGGTGAGGATGTGAGTGTCAGCCTCAACTACTAGCTAATGTTCCCTACTCCTGAAAACGCATCCTGGGATTTTATGTCACCAAGGCAGCCTTATCCAAGCGTGCTAGCAGCAGCCTAACGCCCTCTAGCTCCATCCAAGGGTATATTTAAGTACCAACAGTACTCCAGTTTGGGCAGCACTTTCTTGCAGAGCCAGTTACAGATTCAGACACTGGGGTCAATTTACTGGAACCACGACTTGCTTTTTCCTGCCTTCTTTCCTAACATCTGACCAGATGTGTACCCGTACTTTTCTCAAAGCACAAGCCTTTTTCCCACCATGAAAAGGGTGCATGACTAGGTATGGGGCAAGAACCCCTCATGACCCATGCCAGACATCCATCCTTCTCACTCCAGAACAGGGAAAGGACTGTGATGCAAAACCTTTGGGATCAGTTCCTCTCCTCCCAAAAACACAGCCCCCTCCTGCAGCACCAGCTCTGCTCTGCTCAGCTGGGGACACAGGAAACATCCTGGGAGCAGAGACAGAGCAGGAATAGGATTAGAAATGGATGAAGGCAAAGTTGAGTAAGGGGGTCAGTACAAGGAGGGTAGCCAGCAGCCTGCTAAAGGGATCATGGTGTAGTGTATGTGTGTCCATAGCTGAAGAGCAGCACCTACCACTTCTGCAAAAGTAAATCTGAAAGAGTCAAAGAACAGTGTATAAGAAAAAAAAAAAAAAAAAGTTATACCTGAGGTCTTTTGTATGCTTTTCGAACCCTCAGTCCCAGCTTCTGGGCAAGCTCCTGTCCCAGCTGCGTGACGCTTTCATCCTGGGGACAAAGACATTGGCAGGACACTTTCAGTTTTGCCTTTGAGGTACACACAATGAAATACACAGGAATGCAGTTATCCACACTGCGCTGTGCCAAGAAGCCTCACTTGTAGATAGCAGCAGGTGGCCAGTTGCCAGAGCAGACCTAAGGGCTCTTGTAATTCAGTTTTGCTGAGATACTGAGGTTGCACCAAGACCTCCCTCCACACTCTTCCAATGCTGCAGAAAATCAGTATCAAGTGTGTGCTTCCAAGAAAGCACCCACTCTCCAAAAGCAGGGTTCACGAGTCCTGCTGGCAAGATGGCTGATAGAGCTGCCAAAGGTGGCTGCTAGCAGCCCCTGTGCTGGGAGCTGATACAGCTTCCTCAAGACCCCCATGTCTGGGAAGAAGGAGCCTGCATGCCTTCCTGCATGCACAGCCTGTATACTCTCCCTATCCACCAGCCACAGCCTGATATGCAGACTGTTCACTAGCCTGTTTTGCTTGTTTGTCTTTAAAGCTGAAACCAAGTCTCAGTTTCCAGCTCACTAGCTACAAGGCATTTTCACTATCTCCAGCACTGGTTAAACAGCCTCACCTTAGTCAAGGAGATCCTTCTGCTTTCCCTGCTGTGTGCCATTAACCATACTGCCTGCTCACTGCTCAGGCCCACTCACACACCATCATGGGCTTTAGACAAAGCTCTGGGTCACAGTCCACTCCCTTTCTCCATCCTCTCCAGATCTGCCTAGACTAACAACCACAGCCTTCTTCACTTATTTATCACAAGCAACTCTTTCCTTCTGCTTTCCTCTCTCTCTCTGTTTGCAAAAATCTAAGAGTAACCTTTGACAGTTTCTTGGAAGAAGAAAAAAAGTACTTCTCAAACCTATTGTGACATCTCTCCTTAACGTCCCAATATCTCCTCCTTCATCTCCAATCTTGAAGCTTGCTCTCTTCTCTCTACTTGTCATGTTGGTCTTTCCAACCTCCTTCTCCCTGCAGGCTCATCCTTTTCCTTTCTGCCCCTCACTAGCCTCTGATTCTTCCAACCCACAGTATGAGTAACTTTTCCTTCAATTTGGACTGTCACTTATTGACTGTTCTTGCTCCCCAACATCTTCAGCACTGGTATTGTCATCCTTTTCTCTGAATTCAATGAAGACAAAAATCTATCTTCCATTTCCTCTTCTCTCTCCATCTCACACTCTT
>NW_009952976.1:621093-622908 GCF_000747805.2 Chaetura pelagica | reverse complement strand
CACTCTTTCAGGTTTTATTTTGCCCTGGGAGTGTTCAGGAACCCTCCTGAAACCTTTTCTTGGTCAAATCTCATGGTCACTGTTCCTTTCTCACTCTCTTCCGCCTCTTAGACATTTCTAACATTAATCATGTTTTCATTGCTCTGTTAGCCTCTTCTGATTCTGCCTTTCCCAACAACCTCTCAGGTGTCTCATCAGAAAGACCTCTGACATAGTTTCTTTTAATTGATCTCATACTCACACCCAGGCTTACCCTATCCAACTCCACATGCCAATGTAACTGCAAGATGTCTTCTCCAATTCATAGACAAGATCAAGAGTGTATTTCTCTCTAGATTGCCTCCACTTCTCAACAACACATACCTGATTATTCTGTCAGCAGGGGGTGGAAGAGTTATTTGTTCTTCATCACCCTCAAGACTGTCCTTCAGCTTTCCCTTCCCTCAGACAAATGCCACTCCCAGGCAGTTACTACCACCCACCTAAATGAGGGGATGCTCAACAAGAGCATGCAATATTCTCCTCTCCAATACCCGAAAAAAATCCCATGCCATCCCAAAAAAAGTATACCACAAGAGGACTATCACCATGCTGGGAATCTCCGTAAACTACCAGCACTGAGTATCTGCGCCCAGAAACAAGTTAACTCTGCTAGACAGTGAGTCAACTGAATGGCAGATCCTCCATCACCACAAGTTTGAATACATGCTCTGCTTTGAGCACAACAAAGTTCTCAGCTGTTACACCAGTGCAGGCTGAAAGTACCCATGTGCTCCAGCAGCTGGTGTACTGGAAGCAAGAGTAAGGTGATCAATAGCATGACTTGCCTTGAATATAGAAAAGGCTTCTGATTTCTGTTAAAGAGGTATTAAGGCAATGGGGAATGTTAATTTACAGGACTGAATTGTTTCGAAAAGGGAATGCAGATCACTTCACATAGAATGTGCAAGGCTTAACTTGCCTGCCACAGTTTGATCAAGTGTTTGTAGACCACGATGATTTAGATGCTCAACAAGAGCATGCAATATTCTCCTCTCCAATACCCGAAAAAAATCCCATGCCATCCCAAAAAAAGTATACCACAAGAGGACTATCACCATGCTGGGAATCTCCGTAAACTACCAGCACTGAGTATCTGCGCCCAGAAACAAGTTAACTCTGCTAGACAGTGAGTCAACTGAATGGCAGATCCTCCATCACCACAAGTTTGAATACATGCTCTGCTTTGAGCACAACAAAGTTCTCAGCTGTTACACCAGTGCAGGCTGAAAGTACCCATGTGCTCCAGCAGCTGGTGTACTGGAAGCAAGAGTAAGGTGATCAATAGCATGACTTGCCTTGAATATAGAAAAGGCTTCTGATTTCTGTTAAAGAGGTATTAAGGCAATGGGGAATGTTAATTTACAGGACTGAATTGTTTCGAAAAGGGAATGCAGATCACTTCACATAGAATGTGCAAGGCTTAACTTGCCTGCCACAGTTTGATCAAGTGTTTGTAGACCACGATGATTTAGATGATAACAATGGGAGATACCATCACATAAGTATACAGTTAAAAAATTAAGTTAGTTCCATTAAATGGCTCAATTGCAATGTGATATATAGCCAGATGTGTCTTTAAATTGACACATATATTAGACAGTTTTTTAATAAAAGGCCTCTTTAAAAACCAGCTGCTTGGAACTCCTCTAACATGGTATCTTTAACGTGTTTTGGTCGCCCTTTTCTGCCAAGTCAAATAAACTAGAATTCACCAATTACACAAAAGGAGTAACTAACTGCTAACAAGACTTCAAAGATTGCTTCTGTAACACT
>NW_009952976.1:611352-621067 GCF_000747805.2 Chaetura pelagica | reverse complement strand
GGTGCATTTTTCATGTAATAGCATTAGTGTGACAGATCAGAGCCATACTTAGCAAAGACAACCAGTGCTCACTAGGATCTATCTAATCACAGTCTGTTTTCCTGTCTATAATTTGGCCTAAAGGGATACTGAACGAAAGCACTGTCAGGAAAATACCGAGAGCCTAGCATATGCAGACAGTCACCTCTGAATGCAAAAATTTACACACCTGTGAACTTAAAAATAACTATGACATGGGGTGTCAAGGACACCTTTGCATGTCTGACAAGAAATAAAAAGCTTTATCAGCTTGCCTAAGCTATCAGTAAGTAAAACATGAGACATTTTAATCTAATCCAGGAAAAGTACATGTTTTCCTTCCAGTGCTCCAGTTCCTATATGTCCCATGTTCCTAGTTACTCCCATTAGACATATAAAACCAGCTAATTAAAACAATCTCACGGCCTTAGTTCATATTTCGTTAGGGTAGGGTTTTGCTCTTCACAAATAGGTCACCAAACCTGCTTTCACTAACCAGTGTCTATGGCTGGCACTGTCCATAGAGGGTAACTTGGACTGAAGAAATATGTGGAGTCAAACATCCATCTTCAAACCAGAGAGACAGAATTACTTGGCATAAGCATATTCCCAGGAACACTATCCACTATTCCACTATCCTCTGGCTTGACACTAAGCAGGAAGGTGGTAGGCCACAGAAATCAAGAGGAGTTGCATGTCAGAGACTTACGTGTGGGAGGGACAGCAAACATCGGCTGTTGCACTCATATGCTTCTTTGTGTCTTCCAAGTTCATTTAAGCAGCGGGCTTTCCGGAAGAGTGCTCGGATGTTTTCCTCATCAAGACTTAAAGCCTTCTCGCTGTCTTCCAGTGCCTTCTCAAACAACCCCTGTATAGAAGAGACCACCTTGAGTTAGCTGAGGCACAGCAGATGAACCCTTAATTCTGAATGAATGCAAATGTATTTCTCAGTTGAAAACAGGGATACAGAAAGCAGTTGGAAATACATCTATATACTCCCTCCTACAGAGACCAGTGTACAGACAAACAAAACCTACAGTCATAGAACATTTTGTTAAGTCTTGCAAAACTCAACACACTTCAAAGTCAGTGAATACCAGAAGTAAGGCTGCTTGAGCAACCTTATCTTGTCTCCCCCTCTACTTTGGGCCTGTGATACTTGACAGTCTTTAATTACGTGACTGCTTGCTCATTTTTTTCATGGGACTCAGCCTCATTACAAACAGGATGGACCGGCTCAGGGGTTGTGCCATAAAGGAAAACTGCTGGATTCCTTAGGAAAATGGAAGCATGCAGCCTTTTAGAGCTTAAGTACTGCAGATTCTTTTTCCATGTGTGTGGACTGAAAGATCCGTCAAGACCCAAAGCTTTCTCACTGTCTTCTAGTGCCTCAATCAAGGAGGCAGAAGCATACAGAGCAATACTCAAAGAGTATTCCAGAAAAATACTCATTTAATAACAGAAGGCACTAGCTCTTTACAATCTCCAAATTTTACTAACTTACTAACTCCTCACCAAGATGGACCAGAACTGCATTCTCAGTACCTTAAGTCTGGCCCCTTCTCCTTCACATCTTTCCTCTGGTCTTGTAAGACACAGTGCAATAGTGGGGAGATAGCAGTTTCCTGTGTCAACATCTCCTCCAGTGTTGGAGAAGAGCAGGGATAAAATCAAATTAAACTCGTCTTGACATATTTTCCAACTGGATGGCACTGCAACCATTATGTCCTCCCTGACCCCTGGGGATGACTTTGGAAGGTGCTCACCATGGCAAAGTAGCAGGCAGCTCGGTTGACATGCAGCTTGCACAGGAGTTCCTTTGGGATGGTCACATCATCAGAAGCTGCATAATCTGCCACATTCAGCCCCTCTACATACTGCACCAGCGAAAGCTTGAAATCCTTCTCTCGAAACAGATCATTGCCCTCTGCAAACAGGTTTCTCACCAGCTTCTGCAAAAAGGCCTGGGCAGCAGGGAGAGAGCAAACAGACTGAAGTGGATATTCAGAGACAGGAGAGATTTTCCAATTTCCCATTCCTTTCCATATGTTTTAGCAAGCTTCCTGCCCACTAAGATCCTCCTGCCTCCCCACCCGTCTGTAAAACATCAGTCTTTTGGTAGAGGAGAATAATCCAGTCAAATTCATTTCCTTCTTGAACACTCATGTGTTTTCTCCTTTTCCTGACAGTTGTTGTTGTCAGAACCTTACAGCTTTAAGTTACAGACAAATTGTGACAGACCATCCCACACTCCCCACTTTTGGTATGTTAACTAATGAATGTACAACAGAACAAATCTTGCTAAACAAAGGTTCCCAACTTTAAAAAACAAGTTTTTCATTACCTCATAATCTTCTTGGCTTAGGGGCAATGTGGACCTGAAAAAGAAAAGAGAAAATTCTCATGAAAACAGGCTTTTGTCTGATGAAGAAACCATCTTTCTGGTCCTATGTTGACTATCTCCATGAGTTGCTGAACAGTTTATCACTTTAGAAGGCAGATGGGACAAAGAGAACACAATTACTGTGCTCAGTGATGGCCACAGTGGTGACAAGGTCAGGTCCCAAAGGGATTTGAGACTAGAGGAATCTTATTCTCAGCTATTATCTGCACATACATGATCCTCTGCAACATGCCTTCAGCCAGTCACCTAAAAAAAAAAAAACACACCTCTGAGAAAGTCCCATGAGAAATGGTCATGGAGAGCACAAGTGTATTTTAAGTGCATCTGGCTCTAATGAGAGGCACCAGACTGGCCCTCCAAGACCTCCACAAACCCTCTGCAGCCAAAGACATACAGTGATAAATGTAATCACTTTCCCCTGCACTGACACAGCCACAAGCCTTCAGGCCTACACCACAAAAGCAAAGGGGAAAATGCAAGTTTGGGAGGCCATTTAACTCAAGTTGTCTTAGCCAACGCTGCCAACGCTGGCAAAACTGGCAGTGCTTGTGTGGATAGTATCTACCCCACACCAGCATGGAGACCTAGATGAAAGGTTCTCTTCTTCAAATCAGACCACCCAGGTCATCCAGATTTGGACCACTTGTATTCAATTTTTCTCTTAAAGGAGAAAACAACAGGCTCTAGATAAATCCTTAGCACCTCTCATGGCCCCCCTGTACCTTTGAAATACAACATCATATACATTACCTTATTGGACAGACAGTAAACTTCTTTTAGATTTCACCTAATCTAATAATCATCTGCTCCTTAAAATTAACTACGGGAAATGCCTCGGCTTTGCAAGAAACATTAATGCTACTCATAAAATTGGACTACCCTTCTTTCACATCAAAATAAGCCAACAAATTACACTGCCCCCAGTTCAGATTTTGAGACATGCTCCAGAAGCATGATCACCACCCTGTATTTCTAAATTCTTTATTATAAATAAACCCCAAAATTGCCTCTTTGAAACTGGATTGTCAGCCCCATTTAGTCTCAATTTGGGGCAAAAATATAATTGTCATGCCACAGGACATAAATATGTAACATGGAAAATTTGGCTTTTTGTTTCTTTCCTGTTGTAGATACACAAAATTTCAGCGATTATAACTGAAGGACTCAAAGCAGAACTTAAAACAAACTCAAACCCATCTGATTGCAATCTTGCTGCTTCCTTACTCACCCTGGAAGCCGAGTCTGAGGTCTTTGCTAATTCAAACACGGGAGGGAAAAAACACTACTGTATTTTTATTAGGAAACACTTAGACTTGTAGCTACTATGTCAGCAACCATATCAAGCTCTACAAGGTCACATGATATTCAAAGAAGAGTGACCTGAGGCACCTACCAGGTAGAGAACTGTAAAAGAGACAGGTAATCTATTCCTGCTATAGGCATATATGGGGCACCTGGCAAGTCATTTACCCTGCTTCCCCCCCATACAAAACAGAAACACTACCTCCCTTCCTAAGAAAGAAGGGTTAACATTGTTGAGAGCACCTTGAGACTATAAAGATCATCCGGGAACTGCAGCAGAGGGAAAAACCCAAGGGAGTTAAAATTACACAATTTCAAATGCAGAGAGATGGCAGGACAAGAAGCACACTGAAGAATCACAGTGAAAACCCTTGGGACCAGTATCTTTTTCCCATGCAGAAGCCCCAAAGTGGTGAACAGGAAGAACTTGATTCCTGCAATCCTTGATAGGCAGACATTTGTCTCCGAAATCACAGGAAGCAATGAGGTTGTTCACTTACTGAATGAACTGAAGTCCTTTCTCTATTTCTTGTTTTCTCTTCTGTCTCTCCATTATAGTCACTGTAGAGGAAGAAGAAAAAACAAAACACAACAAAATAAGTCATGACAGGTCTTGCTGGCAATTAAGCAGCACAGTATTCTGTGTGTGCTTGAATTTACTACTAACAAAATGTTCCAGACCAGACGCCCTGGACACCGAAGTCCATGATTTATCCACACAGCAGACAGAGGATGGCAAGCAGCTCACTACCTAGTATCTGGTTTTTCTCACACGCCACAGCCAGGATACATGGGCTAAGAAGAATTACTTCAATTTGAGCTCTCTACCTTAGCCTGCCAGTAAATAAAGCAATGGGAACCAACTGTAATTATGACTGCCTTCTAGGAAAGGAAAAAAATAAAAAAAAATAATAATAAAAAAAAGAAAGTCAACACTTCCCCTGCACTGTCAGTCATTTCAGGAATTTGTGATAAGCAACTCTGACTACTAGCAATTCTGACCACTCTTCATCTGGGACAGATTTAAACTGGTTTACCGCACAACAATATGAAATAAGGAATCTATCTAAGGTGTCTGGAGGCATATCACAGAGAGAGACACTAAGGAAGGAGATCAAATTGCTTGCTGTGGTCCACATAAAAGAACAGTAATCAATCTAAGCAATGGGAATTTTGTGCTGAAAATCAGTCGGCAAGAGCAGCGTAGATTTGGGAACATCCCTTCAGAGAGGGTGCAGGGCCCCCCACCATTTTAAACTGGGGTGGGCAGGGCCTGAGGAAGACTCCAAAGAGTTATCCCCACCTAGTAAGGGACACAAATGGGCACAGTAACTTGTCTAGGTTTGATATCCAGTCTGGGTCTCTATGAGTGCAGACAGGTAAGGAGTACAATGGAGCCATTTTGTAGTGATGTTCCTTTCCTCAATTAAAATGGGTTTAAATCACACCATAAGATACATGAGCTTCATTCTCTGTGTTTTGGGAGCAAGTCTTGGAATGGCCACTCCCTGACCTCTCCCCAAGGTACACAGGTCTGCCACAGAAGAAAAGAATAAAATAGGGAGGAAGGGATGGTACTTTGCAGCAAATGAAAGTTGCTGGAGACGGCATATTTCCCAGTCTTGCCATCAAGCAGCTGTGATCACAAACAATGCTCAGTGTTTGAGGTACAGTAACTTGAGGACAAAAGCAGCAAGTACAAAAACACAGAGATGAAATGGAGCTGAAGACACTGTGCCTTCCCAGCCTGAGACCACCTCTGAAGTGATAATGACAATATCAAAAGTAATTTCTCTAACTCTACATTACAACAGCTTGGAGAGCATTACTGCCAGCTCTGTTTTAAATTAAAATCATCCCTACCATTCCAAGCCATCTCACAGTATCTATGGCATGTTCAGCCTGGCACTGGGGGAAGGGACCTTCGTGAAAATCAATCCTGACAACACTGCAAGCCCTTAGTGACTGTGCTCTGTGCCACACAAAATACAGAAGAATTAACACCTGTCCTTTACCAAGAATGACAGCTGGGGAAAGGCAGAATCAAGAGAAAGACCCGGAAGAAGTGGTAGCAAAAGGCAGTAAGAGCTTGAAAGTAATAACATTGTGCAGTTTTTAAGTCATCAGACCTGAGAGCAATCTGGTCCAAGCAGCAGGTAGAAGATTTTAAGCAGCTGCATTTGCAACAGGATGAGCAGCGCAGCACGAAAGGGAAAGCTGACAAGGTGAGTGATGATCAGCATCTCTTATAAAGGCTTTTAACAGAAGCAATGGAGAAGAGCAGGTAGACTTCAATATCACACCAACAGAAGGCCTGGAATGATTTATCAATAACCTGGATAATGAGCAATCAGGAAGAAAGAAGGAAATTTAACAAGGAGACTGTGAGGTTAATGTGATCACTAACACTACAAGCAGACAGGCTTGAGGAATAGAAAAAGAGACAGAGTCCATTTATTTTACATTTCTCCTTGCATTAAATTCTGCAACAGAAGAAGAGGGAACAGTCAAGGTGAAGAGAAGCAGTAGGAACCATTTCCATTCAGACAGCAGTGAAAGCCAGAAAAGAGGACAGAGCAACCCCAGAGCACAGTAGGGAAGAACTGTGAGTGAGGGCTATCACAGACAAGGGTTAAAAATGCAAGAGGGCCCTAACAAAGATTGATGGGGGAAAGCACAGGGAGGAAGGAGGAATTTCTAGCTGTTTGGGCTCTGAGTGCACTAACAAGCTTTAAATGCTGCAAACAGCCTCACCTTAGACCTCCACTCATGCACCCTCTGCCCACAGTTCAGGAGTTCCACTTAAGCTCAGGTTCAGGCACACTGCCTCATCTGAGCCATAGTGTAGGTGCATCTGTCCTCAGTTGTATCTCCTGGACAAACCTTGGACATACACTGAAGGCAGCTTGTCTTCAGTCCTACCTCTGGCACCATATCCTACTGATGAACTTGCTGGCTAGACCCTGGACCCAAATAACCACCCCATCTTCCCTGGGACTGTTGATGGATCCCTGCTATCACCACCTTGTTTTGCCTGCCCTGTTCAGATATGGTGGGACTGTGCCCAGCACTGCTGGGGGCTGTCATCACCTTTGGCTCCTAGCTTCTCCTCCTTGTAGAAGCAGCCCTGCTCTTGCTGCTCCCTGACAGCAGCCATGCTGGAGAAAACAGAAGTCAGGGAAGGGAAGCTGCAGCACATGGATCTGATGAAAAGGGAGAGCAGCTGAACACTGGCTGGTCCTCACAAAATCAGTGGCTGCACTCCAAAAATACTGCAGCACACCTTCACAATTGTGTATATCCACAAAACAGATGATCACCTTGAAAAGCTTCTGATACACACAGCCTACTTCAACCTCTGCTTCCGAGCTCAGCTTAAAACACTACTATGAGGAAGTGAAGAGATCAGTACCTGTTCTCATGGCTACCCTGACCCCACTGATAAAACATCCTACCCAGCAGGATGTGGGCATGTGTTACAAGAACTGGTTACTGTGGCTTGCCCGCAGAGAAGGGCATTCAAACATTTCTGACCAAAAGCTGGAGTGGAGCCAAAGAACTACAGCAAAAGGCTCCAGAATGTCTCCTTTCTAGAGTTACCCAGCTCCTCTTGCATTCTGGAACCCTCCTTCTGTTTCTTCTCTCTTGCCACCATTGCCACCACATCCAACATGGATATCTCCATCCTTGCTTCATGCAGATGGCTGACCAATCTACTGCATCTCTGGAAGTCCCTTGATACCCAGCTACAGTTTTGGTCCTTGCTACAACCCCCTTATTAAAAAAAAAACACCTCTGTGCCCTGCATGCTGGTTAATCTGTGCAGTACTACCATCATCTTTCACAGTGACCATTCTTGAACCAAAGACCTTCCGTTGCCTTCTTTTGACATACACTGCACACCTGATCTCCCCTGCAGATTGCTGCCCCCTGATACTGCCCCACATTCCACTCTCCTTGTAAGTGGGTGACCAGCTTTCTCTGCTAAGCTCTGTGAACCTTCACACTCATGTCACGATTTCACACGTAAGACTCATCATCTCATGGCAACACCCCCAAAATGCACACCACATGCTGCTGCCCTAATAACTTCTTTCACATCTCTCAGGAACAATCACCTTTGCCTTTCAATCTGGTTCCACAACAGCACCCTCCTCCATGCATTGGAGAGCTCTCCCCTGTCCTGCCTACCCCATAGCTGCAGAAAGTGACCATTCCAACCCCTTCTTTTAGTCCTCACACCTCCACTCCTATCACCTCCTCATCAAACTCAGGTCACTTCTGTCTTACCTCGTCCTCCCAGCATCTTCATGATGTCTCATTCAACCCTCAGATCAAGCCACACATCTTTTACAACCACAAACCCAAGCCACCCATACATACATTTCAGTTCTGCTGCACACCATACACAGCTGATACATAACTAATTTTAAGCACAGAGCCTATTTAGCTTTTGTTTCTTGATCTTCTAAATTTAGAAACACAGCAGAAAACATTTCACAAAGCATCCTTTCCCCCCCCCAAAAAAAAACAAACGGTCTGTCTGGACTCATCTGCTCAAATCACCACCAGAATTCGAATCCATCGTATTTATATCCCCACTACAAAGCTTTTATCCTTTCAGTCCAGAGATGTTTATCCTCTCTGGTACAGAACTTTATTCATAGTTCGTTAATGAGTTGCAAACTATTTGCCAGACATAAAGAAAATACTGCAGACAGGCAAAATGGTTTTCTTGCCTTCAAGAGGAAGCACAAGTCAGTAAACAGGGTGAGTCAATGACAAACTGGGTAGATGCACTCTATGAGACACTACAAGATGAACAGAAAGACTTTAATTTACCTTCTCAAGGACCTGGTGTTATTCCCAACCCTGCCAGAGCTGAATTTGAGCAAAGCTTTTCATATTGTATTTCTGGGATGGCAATGACTTCACACTTGACCGACTTCCAGGCTCTGACTGTAACATTTCAGCCAGAAATAAGCACACCGACACAAGTGGCAGGTTGTACAGCTGAAATGGAAGCTCAGCCCCAGGCTGTATGTACTCTCCCCCAGGCAAATGGCTCCAGCACACACTAGTCTGCAACATGGAGTCTTTCACTGGCTGCAGTTTGGATACCTCGGTGGTGCAGCAGAACAGGGAAGTGGTCTCGTGTCAGCAGAGGACAAGCCGCACAGTCCACGAAAAACACAGGCCCCCATTCACTCCGGTGGCTGCTCCTGCCATGCCCCATGCCCTGGGTTTCAGTGCTTCTCCCCCAGCCAACAGCTCTCAGGGTCGGCACCACCATGCCCACTGAGCCTGATGACTCTGTCAGCCACCACAAAGGGTCCCTGTGGTCACTCTCCCAGCCCTGGCACCCTGCTAGTCCTGCTCCTGCCCCATGGGTGGTATCAGGTGCCACCAGCTTCACCCAGCTCTTCCTCCAGGGAACGCAGGGCGAGGCAGCAATGACCTGCTCACCCCAGCTGAAAATAAAATCATCACCCAGATGCTTCCCCGGAAAGGGAATGGAGACAAATGGGTCACAACCTCAAGAGACCACCCTGATGCTCATCATGGCATTTTTTGCTCCCTCTGATATCAGAAGAGACAGGCCAGCATTACCAACAGAAGGGGCTGCTATCTCGGTGCATCTGTATGAATGTCAGCAGCCCCAGGAGATGGGTCTGCCCTGCTGTGAATGTATATGAATGTCTGTAGTCACAGCAGACAGACATACCCTCGCGGTACCTGCTTGGTGTAAATGTCTACAGAGGCAGGAGATCGGTATCACAGAAAGCAGAGAACAACAGTTTTAACTTCTCTGGAAGGACCCCTGAAGAACTCGCCGGCTAAGCATGTAGATGTTAGTATCAGTGTGCTTAAGGGATGAGTTTGCCTTTTTGATTTATAGAAGAACCCCTGCATTACGAGGCCACCCCCTCCTCCCGCCCGGGGGGCCTGCACGGCGGCCGGGCCCTGAGGAGGGGCCGCGGGGGGGGACGC
>NW_009952976.1:607097-611259 GCF_000747805.2 Chaetura pelagica | reverse complement strand
GGGCATCCCTCCCCCTTCCCCCAGGTCTTGCTGGGGGGATGGTCTCCAGCGGCAGGAGAGAACCAGGCTCCCCCCGAGGAAAAGGAAAACAAACCGAAACAATTATCTTTCTGCTTCCCCATCCACTTAAATTAAAAAAATATCACAAATCTCCGGGAGTCAGGGAGGCGGCTTTAAGGGGGAAGGAGGGGGAAAGCTATAACCTTCCCTGCCACCCGGAAACTGTATAAAGCATTAAAGAATTTGGGAAGGAAAAAAAAATGAATTAAAAAAAAAAAAACCAACAACCTTCTTATTTGATAAACTTTACAAGCCCCTACGGAACGTGCATCCGAAAAAGCAATTCCACAAGGGCTCCTCTGCTGCTTCATGGGGTTTATACCAAACAAGAGGGGGAAACTGCAGCCTAAACACGGAACTGAATACAGGTCTTAAACCTAGGAACCGCAAACAGGCACGAACGCAATTAATGCGAAGTTTTATCATATAAACCCAGGGGCTTTTCCCCTAGCTATTCACTTTTAGACTGCTACCACATTTTTTCCAGGGGGTGGGATTAGGATCTCTGACAATTATTTTCTTGCAAACCCCACATTTTTGGCGGAAGAGGGGGTTAGCTTCAAAAACCTCACCCGTATTATTTTTATCCACTTTTTATTTTTTCTCACTTTGCAATTACACAACGTCTCATCCATGCAGTTACCGTCTGAAGCCTTTACTTTCTAATGAAGCAATATCTAGATTTTCTCGTTTCTCAAGTCCACCCCTTTTTGCATTACACAAACACACACACACACGCACGCAGAATTGGTTTAAGACAAAAAAACCACCCCCCCCCGAAAATAATAATAAAAAAAAGACTCACCTCTCCTTGGGTTTCCCCACACACACACTATGTATAAACTTTGCTTGATAAATGGTATTGTATTACTAGAGATATTATTAATGTATTATTACTAGAAGTAATAATAATAGTAAATGCTATTTAATTATAGAAGGCAGCATTCTGCTTCTGGATCGGCTGCCCCTGCAGCTCCCTCCATGTGCCTCCTGATCTCTTTACTTTCATTTCCAGGTCTCGGCGCTCGCTCGCTCGCTCGCTGCTCTCAGCTGCACCAGCCAGAGAAAATGCCTCCCTGCATATCCTCTGGGCCCTAGAGGCTACCGCTTCCCATTACAAAATTTCACAGATCTTTTTTTCCCTTGTGGTTGGTTTAGGGATTCTTTAAGGTGAATTTGGCTTTTAAAAAAAATAAATATTAAAAAAAAAAACCGAAAGCGCTGAAGCCGTCGAGGCTCCGTTCTTATTTTAATGCAACATTTTTCTTCTTCCTGGTTGTCTTTGCTGTTCCATAAAATACACCCTAAAGGAAGGAAAGCTGCCTCTGCAGAGTGACCGCATGCATGTGAAGCGCAGTAATAAACAGAATTAGGAGACATTTTTTCCCCCACACCACGGCATTATCCCATACATGAAGCAGTGGCCCCCCTGCCCACCCATGTATGTTTGCTGGAAGGGGGCCAGAGCCACCGCTTACGGCAGAGCAATTATCTGCTCCAGCCAGACCTCACCCCACTGCTGAGGGGGTTTCCCTGTAATTAAGATCTTCTGAAAACATAAAGCTTTGGATGGAAAGGAATACACAGTATGTGTATGTCTAACATGTTTTTCTTACATTGCATACTATTGAATATTATATAATAGATACGTAATATATAATTTATATGTGCATGCATATATATTTACATATGTATATCTATAAATATGACTTTCAGCACTTTTTTTTGGAACTAGATTTTTGGCTTGCTTTCATCCCAAATCCCTCAATATTTCCAGAAAGTGGACTGAAACCCCAGTGCAGCCCATGCAGACTGAGCCCCAGACATGCAGTTTCCAGCAGGAAGCAGGGGACCCAGAACAGACGTTATTCTGTGGTGGGTAATGGTTGTGAACACAGAAGTAGACAGACCACTTCAGATGGTGGGGGTTCACCCATTCCTGCCCAGCTGCACTACCATTAACATCACATAATACTCAAGTTGATTTTCTGCTCTGCTCCCAGTGCAGCCTCCCTGGTAGGGTAGGTTTTCCTGTCCCTAGACTTTTCTGTCTCCCATCAGATCATCATTTCCAGACCGATGCTGGTTTACATTCTCACCTCTTTTCAGATGTAATCGGTGACATGTTTCGTTCTCAGTGTCTCGCTTTTCTACTTACAGTGACCCAAAAAGAGTGTCACAGAGTGTTCTGCAGCTAAGCAGTTCTGACAAGATTCAGAGGCAGGTAGAAGGCATCAGCTGAATTGTACTAAACTTGTTTAATATTTAAAACATGTTGATCAGAAAAGGAAATACTTTGTTATATTGAGTAAGATTGGCTTCTGGCAGTTCTGTCAACATAATAAACTGGTAATTTATGAAATGCAGGCTGTGAATAGTACAAGGTGCCAGATGACACTGGAGAACACCATCTTACTTGTTTCGCAATATTTAACCACAATGTACCATTTTTGTAGCTACTAATTATGATCCCAAGATTGCTGTCATCCATGGATTGGAAAAGGTTTGATTTTATTATCTCTCCAGTGGCTTTGTTATCTCTTATTTTTAGGCAACGGCACCATGACAATTAGTAGAATCTAACCAAGCTGGACCTCTGCTGTAGAAGCCACTGGGCAAAATGTACATTAAATGGCAAGCCCTCTCAAGGAGTGCCTTTGTGAAGAAGAAAAGTGGAGCAGTCCTGGGATGGGAAAGCAAAAATGGGGAGACCTGCTGTGCCAGATCACGTGTGGATGGCAGCATCATGAAGCCATTACACATCAAATGAGTCACAGAGCCCAGGACACCTCCAACCTTGCTGTCAGATCTGCACCTCTGAAAGGCACCACATCACAGCTGACCAGAAGAAGGTGACTTTGGAGGAGTTCAGGAGACAGAGGAACAAATGAAGAGTTATACTGTAATAAGCAGTATTTTTTTAATTCAAGAAGATTTATTTTCAAGACTAAATTTCCCCATTGAATGTCACATTATACTTCCGTCTGACTCTGTCTCCTCTGCCTTTGAAACTGAGAGGTGTCCTGCAAGGTCATGATCCATCATGTGCTGCTCCTCTCATGAAGTAATATCTTTCCTTACTGGCTAACATGAAGATTTTCAGTGTGTAAGCATCGTTATCCAGGTCTCGTGTGCAGCTAAGTGAGCCGAGTCAAAACACCACCAATCCCTGCTATGAACTATTACAGTGTTACAATAATTACCTAGATTTGTAAAGCCATTATTTTAAGGGGAATGAATCTATGGATCTATTCTAAACACATGGCACAATACAGCTTCCTTCCCATATAGCTGCATCCACAGTTAAAGACCTTATTCTCTCCCTCTGGGTGAAAAGCAGAGAAGGGAATCAGATGTATCTGATACGATGCTGAGGAACCAACAAAAAGTGCCAAATACCTTGCTCGTGTTTTCCAAGTGCAAGTTCCTTCCTCAGATCACACTATTTTATTCCCTCATCTGACCTGTGTTTTTATGGTAGCTTTATGCTTCTCACACACAACTGTAATCTAGTTGGTGCCTCAGCTTCTTAATTTTCTTCAGTTGCAAGCTTTTGCTCAAGCCATCTATCTGGTTGCAGTGCCGGTGTATGGCTTTTATTCTTTCACCTGTCATGCTTCATAAAGAAACTTAATTGCTTTTTGCATTCCCCCAGAACGAAGATTTACCATGCCCTTCAATGTCAACGCAGTCTTCCAGGCCACCCTGTGAGAATTACTGACATTCTGTTCTTGGGCTTGTATGGAAGCTTTCGTTTCTTGCGGTTACATTTGGGACTGTTGTGAGAGAATGAAAAATGCGTCTTACGATGTTTTGGGACCAAATGGCAGAATGAGTCCAGGCTGTTAGGCACCTCAGTGCTGAGCTCACCAGGTACCTGTGGCTGCCACCTGAAATGATGCCTGTAGGTTGCAGCTGGGAGAGAAGGACTTGCCTGTCGAGGCCCTGTGCAAACGCACTGCAGGAACAAGTGGGTTGATGCACAGCTCGCCCCATCTCATCAGACGCACCTTCATCTCTACAATCAAAAAGAACGTGTCACACACCACTTTACACACAGAGCCATCGAGCGAGAGGATGCTTTTCGCATCCTTAAGCAGGA
>NW_009952976.1:605956-606443 GCF_000747805.2 Chaetura pelagica | reverse complement strand
GGAGGGGGGGTGCGGGGGGAGGAGCAGGAGGCGGCGGGGCCGGTGCTCGGAGCCTTCCTCGGAGGGAGAGAGGAGCCCTCGGCCTTCCCCCCGGGATTCAGAGCCCCACCTGCGCGGGGCCGGCTGCAGGTAACCTTGGGCTGTCACCCCGCGCTGCCGGGCCCTCCCTGCCCGGAGAGCAGCGCAGGGCGCGGCACGGCGGGTAACCGGCGTCTCGGCTCTTGGTGTGGACGGAGCGCCGTCGTTAAAGCGTTCTGCTAACTTTCCTGGCCATCAGAAAGCGATACAGCTTCATGCAGCCTTCCAAGTATCGAGGAAACCTCACCTCGGACGTTTCCAGGTCTTGGGTTTATTCGCCAAGCGTGCTAACTCTTCAATTTTTACTTTTTTTTTAAAGCTTTCCCTGCGGAAGAACTAGCAGTAAAGAGACCTCTGGTAGGTTGGCGGCTGGGCGTGGCTGAGATATTTGCAATTAAACGTGCTTCAG
>NW_009952976.1:562469-605801 GCF_000747805.2 Chaetura pelagica | reverse complement strand
ATTCCTGTATTGAAATTAGGAAGTAGCTTGTGTGTAAGGTGAAGAAAGCCAAAACGGAATTTAAGGAGAGGCAAAGGCAGTGAGTACACCTGTGGAGTATGGAGGAGCATCATAGTACCACAGAACTCTTTTTTTGTTTTGTATTTACACGGTAGGGTGATAATGTATTTAAAAAGTAAAGTTAGCTTCAGTTAACTTGGAGAGCAGTTACTTCACACAGTGACACTGAATAGTGGTGTGCTGTGCTACTAGGCATAGCTAGCTGGTTAATGTGTGTGAGAAATCTGTGTGGGACATGGGAAAGGAGGGAACCCACAAACCTGAGACAGGGTTTTGGATGCAGCACACATCATGTTTTCAGCAGCCTGTTGGTTCTAGAACTGTGCTGACAGGGCACTATTGGGGATAGCACTGAAAGGAAAAACAGTTGTGTTCATCCTAGCTTGACTCAGAGAACAGAGAAAGTGTGCAGTATATGTGACTAAAGAACAGGGTAAGGGGAGAGAATGCTGCGTTTCAATTGTAAAAGTGTTGGTGCAAAGAGTAATGTCTGCATGTGGCCTTAATCCATAGTTTTATCTACTGGTTATTTATGAAGTGTGAAAACTCCGTCAAAACCCATGTCTCACCAGTGTTGGAAGAATCAACACCATCTGACTGGCTGGCCTTGGGATATTAATCTAGTCTGGCTGCCGTAAGCGGGCAGCAGGGAAAACACTCATGACATTGAAAACTCAGTTAGGTATCTCAAGAACAAAAAGCATATTAGTGTTCAAATAAACGTGATTATTCATACACAGAATGTATTGTAGTTTTCTTTTTTTATACTGACAGTTGCTTTTAATTGGCAGCTCTTAACATCAGGAAAAGCAGGAAAATGGCATCAGAAGACATCACTAAGCTTGCGGAGTCACTTGCCAAAACCAAAGTGGGTGGTGGACAACTGAGTTTTAAAGGCCAGAGCCTTAAACTCAATACAGCTGAAGATGGTAAGAGAAAATACCCTGACATCCTATAAAATTTGTTTGTAAACCTGCTGCTGATCCTGCATGGCCAGGTTGTCATAGTATTAGCTGTGATGGAAGGGTCTTCTAGCTACAGCTGCCTCTGGTAGAGATATTTTCTTCCCTTCTTGTATCCTGCTTTGACCTGCCATACTGGCAGTACTACAGCTAGTGGGATTGGAGTTTGGTTCTCTGTTGTGTGATTCCTCTGTTCTTGCTGTTCTCTCCAAGTGCTTATGACAGTCACTGTGCATTAGAAGTCAATTCTCCCTTTAAAAAGGGGAAGCAATTGCACAACAGCGCTTGGAACAAGTTGGTGCTTCAGAGACCTGCACAGAGGAATGGGCTGATATGTTAGTCTGCTGCAATAGTCCAGTTTATTCCCACATTCTGATCTTGTTGGGTTTTAGCCTGGACTCTCTTTTGCTGGTGTGTTGCGTTTTTCCCAATTAAAAATTTCTTGTATTTACTGATAATTACTAAATATCCAGAAAACATGTATATATCCTTAGAGCAACATTTATTCTATGTCAAGAAAGAGCATGTTCTTCAGAGAATTTATTTGCTATAATGTCTGCCTTTTTTGCTGATTCCAAAGGTGATGCTTTTTTTTATTGCCAATTTAGAAGTGCAAAGCCAGTGAACTATGGGGAAAGGCCTTAGAGCTTGGGAATGATTATAAGTGACAGAGTCTGCAGCCTGCTCCTGTGTCTTGGATAGGATTAGTCTGGAGTTAACTTGTTCCACCCTGACATATTTGCTGAACAGACATCTACTTTGGTCAGTCAGTGGAACTTTGTGTCAGTCATTTATGTGGCAGCAATTCTCATCAACTTTTAGCTTAGTCCTTGCATCTTTGCAGGCATGTGCAATTCAGCTCCTTGTTGAATAAGTCTGGGATGACTCTCCCGCCAAGTAATGAGATTCAGACTGTACCCCCTTGCTTTCTAGGCTGTTTCTTAGAGAAGTTTAGGTGCAGCTGGATCCAAACTTAGCCTCTGACCGTAAAGTAGAGTTTGGACCCTCGGTTCTGTCACAGAGTCGGATTAATGCAGCTTGAGCTGGGTGCCTCTGAGGAGGGACCACGTCCTTATTTTACTTGAGCCTTTTAAGGCCTCACAATCTGACCACGTTCTTGTTCATGTGACTGGTCATCTAATTATCTTTCACATCTTCTTTTTCTGATTGGTTCTACCCTCCTGTGTTTGAGGGTCTCTGTTCTCCATCAGTCATTTTTTGTCAGGACAATTTCCCTTTGTTCTCCTCCAGTTACTTCTTGTCAGGATAATTCTTCAATAGTCCAATTTCTCAAACCTAGGTTTCAATTTATCCATGTTATAAGATCATCTTGGGTAACTATCTCATTGTCTACATCTTGTTTCAATATTATTCCAGGTGGCATAGTAAAAGGTTAACTAAGGTTCAATCAAAGGAGTTCAGCTAAACTTTAATTAAAACTGGCTTAAGGCCTTATCACTCCAGGTACTCATGCTAATCTAAGTCACTTATGTCAAGCAGTTTTCAGTTTGCCCAAATGTGAACATTTATACAATTAAATCTAATATTCCTTTAATCAATCAGGTATCCCCAATATTCCTATAGTCAGTTCATTTCTACTTTCAGTAGTCCTACCTTTTGTTTTATTTAGCATAACTGCAAATATTAGATCAAAAATTCTTGAAATTTTTCAAGGCATCTGATTAATGTTAATAGATGCATATAAAACTTCACTGTAAACCATGTGCTGAATGACAGAGGGAACTTACTAAGGAGTAAGTAAGGAAACTTCTGCAAATAGGAGGATGGCTGCTGGAGAACAGAACTAGAAATAAATTTTGAAAAGGCAGGGTGGGGAATGGAGAATGTTCTGTCTAGTGACCTGACGTTTTAGCTGTGTCCTCCATTGATGCTTCAGGATTCTTTCAGATAACGTTCAGTTGTTTTTGCTAAGGATAGAGTTGAGCAAGTGTTGCTGCATCAGAGCGTTACAGTGGTACCTAAGATGATAGTTAAAAGGCCAACTGGACTATTTGATTTTTTCCAGCTGAAGAAGTGATCAAACAAATTGAGGAATTTGATGGCCTGGAGGCATTGCGCCTGGAAGGCAACACTGTGGGTGTGGAGGCAGCAAAGGTCATCGCTAAAGCCTTGGAGAAGAAATCAGAACTCAAGGTGAGATCCTCAAGTGGGTGGTGGAGAAGGGCAAGAAGTAATGTGGAAATACTAGAGGCCTGTCTAGGCTTTTCCTGCAGAGCCTGCCTTGAGTTAGCCCCAAAGCTTGCTGGTCGTTCTTGCAGCAGGAAGACCAACTCTATGAAAACATGGCAGTACTTGAGTGTTTTGGGATAGTAAGGACACTTTCTGCATTCCTTCTTAATTGTTCCTGGCCAGAAGGCTTCCAATCTTGAAGCTGGGAAGCTGTGCAAGAAGGAGCCTCTCTGCAGAGGCAGCGTCTGTGAGCAAAGAACTGTGACAACAAAACTTAAAATTCTAATGGAAAAGCTGGGTCATATCTTCTGATGAGTGATCAGATCTTTTGAAGAATGAGTCTTCAGAGAATGTCTGAGCAGGGAAGAAATAATAGAGGAAAAGCACCAGGTTTTTTTTTCCACAGCCAAGCTAATTTTCCCTGTTGCTGTTCTAGCCTAGTGTTAGGAGATTGTTGTGCTGCTAGAGGCAGTGTCCTTTGCAGGAGAGGAGTATAAAACATTGATTCATGTTAATCATCCAAATGTGGCTTTTCAAGCAAGTCCAGATTGTTGAGCTCCATACCTCAGTAAAATATGCATTCCTAATGTATCCTTCAGTTTCCTGCTGTGTTTTCCTGAGGTCATTTTCTCAGAATGAAAGAATTGCAGTTTGAGGGTAAGCAAGAATTCTTGTACAGTATTATTTACAATGTGTATTTCAGTGGCTTTATGTCCTTGCAGGTCAAGTCATTGTAACATTAGTCCTTGTAGCTCTTCAGTACAATCAAATGACAAGCCCAGGGGAAGGCAGACAGTATTAGGCTGTCCTGAGTGATGCAGTGCAGATAGTGTATGTAAAGCTCTGTTGTCCTAAATATTTTTAATGGTCTTTATCTGTATGGTCTTATTTTAGAGGTGTCATTGGAGTGACATGTTCACAGGGAGGTTAAGGTCTGAGATCCCTCCTGCTTTGGTAAGTAAAAACTAGAACTGAGAATGCTGACTCATGCTTTTAGTGTGAGTGTGCTTTTTAGTACAGAGCTGATCTTTCTCTATGCTTTTCTCACTTAGTGTCTTAGAATAGGTGAGTGATTCTATTTTGCTTGTTCTGTATGAGGTGGAGGAGAGTTGGTAAAATGCCAGATGCAAGTCTGTGCTAGTGAAGAAGCTTATTGCTGGGGAAAACATCTTGAGATCTGATAGATGGAATGGGAACTAAACTTCCTAATAGAAGCATATGAGCATTTCTTCCAAGAAAGAGCATTAGAGAGCTCCCTGCCTTCTTGAGTCCTGTGAAGCAAGAATATGGACTCAACAGAATGAGAACAATATTTCTTTTATCAATGTAGGGGGAAAACTCACTTTGAAAAATGTGTGTTTGACCTAAAGAGATGTATAGCTTTTTGATAACTGCCTTATGGTTATCTTTAGCTTAATTTGCACAACAACCTTTCTGGCTTTAGCTGTAAAGCTTTATTTCTCCCTGCAGCTTTGCAGAATGTCTTCAAAGTGGAAATCTTCTGCAGCATCACCAGCTCACCTAGCCACTGCAGTGATGCTGTCACTAAAAGTCAATCCACTCCCTTCCACCCACTGCCATCTGTTTCCTTACAGATTTCTTTGGGGGATGCGCTCATCACTGCTGGAGCCCAGCTGGTGGAGCTGGACCTGAGTGACAATGCCTTTGGGCCAGACGGTGTGCGTGGCTTTGAGGCACTGCTGAAGAGCCCTGCATGTTACACCCTACAGGAACTCAAGCTTAATAACTGTGGCATGGGCATTGGTGGTGGGAAGGTAAGGGTTGTCTCCTTAATGGGAATGAGGTCAGAGCCAGGACTTGGCTTCAGGCAGCCCTACACACAATCACTGAATGGTTGAGGTTGGAGGGGATCTTTGGTCATTGTGTAATTCAACTCCACTGCACAAGGCAGCTAGACCAAGTTGCTTAGGGCTGTGTCTAGTCAGGTTTTTAATATGACAAAGGATGAAGACTTCACAGGCTCTCTGGATAATCTATCCCACTGTTTAACAACTCTCACAGTAATAAAAGGAAGGAGGGGTTGTATGTTTGAACAGAATTTCCTCTGCGTTGGTTTGTGTGCATTTGTGTCAGGCTTTGCCTTCTTTACAGCAACTTCTCCCTCTGCCCTCACCCTTGTATTCTGAGTGTTTCTTACATGTGGATAAGATCATCTCCAGACCTTTCTCTTCTTCAGCCTGAATAATCCCAGCTCTCAGGGCTCTTACAGTATGTAAAATTCTCCAACTTCTTTGTCATTCTTGAGACCCTTTGCTGGGCTCATCCCTCTATGTCTGTGTAGGAGCCCAGAACTGGGGACAGCACTTGGATGCTGAGCAGAGAAGGATCACTTCCCTTGACCTGCTGACAGTGCTTTTCCCAAGGCAGCCCAGTAGGCTTTCTTTGCTGCAAGCACATATTGCTAGTTCCTAGTCAACTTCTCACTCACTAGGACACCCAGGTCCTTCTCTGCCAAGCTATTTTGCCTCCAGTTGACCCCCAGCTGATGCTGGCTGTATTGAATTATTCCTCCCCATTTGTAAGACTTTGCATTTCCCTGTAAACATCTGCCTTTCTTAATGAGGTGATTGAGTGCACCCTTAGTCATTTTGCAGATGACTCCAAATTGAGTGGGGAGTGTTCATCTGCCTGAGGGTAGGAAGGCTCTGCAGAGGGACCTGGATAGGCTGGAGTTATGGGCCAAGGCCAGTTGTATGAGGCTCAACAAAGCCAAGTGCCAGGTCTTGCCCTTGTGTCATGAGAACCCCAGGCAATACTACAGGCTTGGGGAAGAGCAGCTGGAAAGCTGTTGGAGGAGAAGGACCTGGAGATAGACAACCAGCTGAATATGAGCCAGCAGTGTGCCCAGGTGGTCAAGGCAAATACCATAATGGCTTGTGCCAGAAATAGTATGGCTAGCAAGAGTAAAGAAGGGATTCTCTCCCTGTAGTTGGCACTGGTGAGGCCACATCTTAAGTACTGTGTTCAGTTCTGTGCCCCTCACTACAAGGACATTAGGTGCTGGAGGAAGTCCAGAGAAAGGTAAAAGTTGTTGAAGGGTCTGGAGAAAAAAATCTTACGAGGAGCATCTGAAGGAACTGGTTTTGTTTAGTGTGGAGAAGATGAGGCTGAGGGGAGACCTTACCACTCTACAGTTGTAGGGAGGTGAGGGTTGGTCTCTTCTCCATAATAGCAACTGATAGAACAACAGGAAATGGCAAGTTGTGCCAGGGGAGGTTTAGATTGGATATTAGGAGAAGCTTCTTTACTGAAGGGGTTGTCAAACACTGGAACTAGCTGTCCAGGGAGGTGGTTGAATCACCATTCCTGGAGGTGTTTAAAAGATGTGTAGATGTGTTGCTAAGGGACATGGTTTAGCACTGGACTTGGTAGAGTTAGTTTAATGCTTTGACTCTATGATCTTAAAGGTCTTTTCCAACCAGACTAATTTTGAGATTCTTGGCCCATTTCTCCAGTCTCAAGATCCCTTCCCTGTGCGTGTTTTCATGGGCACACTTCTGAATTATGAAAAGCCCATCTGGTTTTCCAGGATAAGAAAACAGTTCTTTCCTAAAAATTAGATTCCCTGTCAAGAGAGCTGGTAGCCTTGGATTTGAAAGAACAGTATTACCAATCCTAGTCCTGAAGGATGACTGTTGGATGATGCAGAAAACCAGGACAAGCTGTTATTATCAGACCCTGTATGTTTGTCTGTTATATAAATGAATATTCTTAATGTTGTCCCAAAAGTGGGGCCCATCACGCCCTGTGCAATAAGTGGATCCACACACAGAGTCAAGATGTTTGCTTTAATTTCCAGTTCTGCACAGAAGAGCAAGCAGGGTGGTATTCCACAAAGCTGGCTCAGCTTCCTGAAACACAAGTGCTACTTTTATACACAGAAACACATAAAATTAGTTTATGTCTAACTATATTCTGTCACTTGTATACATGATTGGTTAACTTAGTTTTTCACTTCCATTTAAAGTGATAGTGCTTAAAGATTCCACCACACATGCTCAAAGGGTAGAAGGCTTTTTGTTAGTAGTGCTATGGGTGGGTATTTTAGTGTGCTAATAGTACATTAATATACTGATGAGATGTTAATACGACGCATCCAATTAGTGTTTTCTACCTCATGCTTAAGGCTATCACCAAGATAAATTGAAAGGGATGGGCAGGAGCACTCCCCACATCTGTCTTGCAGGCCTATGTCTCAAGGACAGGCTGACTACTTGGGATGTGGTTTTATCAAAATCTTGCTGTTTCAGTGTTGTCTAAACTCTGTTTTTATTCCACTTCGTTATCTTCTATGTGATTTTTTTTTTCACCAAAATGTTACTTATTTCAATTAATAACTGACATAATTGATGGGGTCAGTGTGTTTATTGTACACTCTGCTGAAGAAGGAGATGCATTTCAGCAGCAAACAGAGTATGTCTTGAGAGCTGGATATACAAAATACAAAATTTGGATTCCTTCAGAATGAGATGCTGAGGTCATAGAAATTTCTTGTTTTATCTCTAGATATTGGCAGCTGCTCTGAAAGAATGTCACAGGAAATCAAGTGCCCAGGCCAAGCCTCTTGCTTTGAAAATATTTGTAGCTGGCAGAAATCGTCTGGAGAATGATGGTGCCACTGCCCTGGCTGAAGCCTTTGGGGTGAGTACCAAACCGGAGCTTCTTGGCAGCAAATTGAAGCAAGGTGTGCTTAAGTGCTAATGTTAAAGATAGTGCACACAGAGCTTGGCTCAGCTTGGAAACAGTGGCTGGGTGTTGGTTCACCAAAGTTGTCATGTTGTTTACTGCTGAAACTGGAATCTTCAACAAATGCAAATAGAACCGGTGACTGAATGTTTGTGATGTAAGTTTCCAAACACAAAACTAATGGCTGTGTAAAGTAGTTATCTGAGGGAGAAATAGTCATGTGCTGGGTAGATTAGGAGTAGTTTTATTTCTTCTCCTCCCTCTGTGCTAATGGTGGTTATCTAGCGCTGAGGCAGCTGACCTCTTGTGTGCTTTTCTGCCTGGTTGTTCAATCATCTGGCAAAATCAACCTCATGTTTCTGCTAGGATCATCTCATGCGGGCTCTCAGTGGTGCCTATCTTCCTGTAGCTGGCACTGGCCATCTTGCACTTATGTTTGAGGAAGAGAATTCACTGTGGTTGGGGCCACCTACTTTCCTTTTCCTCCACTTCTGCTAAAAGCAACTTCTGGATTATAATGTGTATTTTCAGGTGTATTAACAATTATATTGCAGGTTAAAGTTTGTTCTTTTCTATAAAGAGCTGTGGGTGTGATTTTGACTTAACAGCAATCATGGCAAAAATATAAGTTCTTAAATATTTGAGAAACAGATAAGGTGATTTGTGAGGAATTCAGACTGAATGGCTCTACCAAAATGGGATTCATTACTCTGTTTTGTGACATGCTTTTTAGTCCATAAACAGTGTTCATGTTAATTTTCTTCTGAGTTTGTTTCTGTAGTTAGGTTGAAATGTAGATCTTAATTTAAAAAACACTGTATCCACTAATGTTGCTTGATCTGTTTCAGGGTTGTTGAACCATAGGTGAAGAACTATTGTTTTAAGATATCCTAGAACAGACACGCTGGGAGGTTGTTCCCTGTGACTCAGGATCAGGGGCTTTATATTAGTCTGACACTTGCCATAAACCTGCAGTTTCACTTAGATTTGGGATATAATTGCTGGTGAATAGTTCTATGTAGAAGAGCTAGTGGAGTTTTGAATTGGAGGAAAGCAATTTTAAGCAAATCCTAAAGAGTGGAACACTGTATTTTTCAGTTGAAGTGTGTTTTCTGAGAGTTGTTTTCATCTGCATCCTTTTCCAGATCATTGGGACTTTAGAAGAGGTCCATATGCCACAAAATGGGATTAACCATCCTGGCATCACAGCCCTGGCCCAGGCCTTTGCTATCAACCCACTGCTCAGGGTTATAAACCTGAATGACAACACCTTCACAGAGAAGGGAGCTGTGGCCATGGCAGAGGTGAGTTGTTTAAGCAGTTGGTTTGAATTTGTCTTCTGCCTCCCAGTCTTCTTGGATATGGTTAGCATTAGCGCTTCTGGGTTGGTGGAGCCACATGCCATGCTGCAGTAAGAAAAGATGAACTTCCAGGATTGACAGGACATTCATTTACTTGCATGTCTGCCCTTTGGAATTTGTGCTATCTTGCAGACTCTGAAGGCGCTTCGACAGATTGAAGTGATCAACTTTGGGGACTGCCTCGTGCGTTCAAAGGGTGCTGTTGCTATCGCTGATGCTGTTAAAGAGGGGCTTCATAAATTAAAGGTATTTTCATCTTGCTGTTCAGCTTTGAATTTTTTTGAAGATGCCTCTTTTCCCATTTCCTGTTTTTCTGTCCGTCCTCCTGCCTTTACTGATTATTTTAAAGTGGGAATCACTTCAGTGCAGGCTCTGTGCTCACAGCTTGAAGGCAGTAAGTTGTGTTGTAGAATAGTGACATCAGACCACATCCAGCTGAGACTATTCTACGTGGACATGTACCAGTGACCTCTGTAGACTCCGCTTTGTTTTTGAAGCTGTTGGTTCAGCTCAGCAAGTGCTATTCAGGAAATCTGATAATGGAAGTATCTGTTTTCAGAATCTCTCAGAGAGTCATGGGTGTGGACTAAGATGTTCTTCATGAACAGCTTGTAATCTGTAGCCTTTCAGAGTTCATGCAGTTCATGCTTTTATCATTAAGGCATGTATCAAAGGTCCAAATATTTTTAGTTTTCTGGCAATACCATAGTCTCCTGCAGCAGTATTAGCACAGGACTCACATTTGACAATTCTAGACAGGCCTAAGTCAGTCAGTAATGTAAGTAAACTAGAATCTCTAGAAACACCTGCCATGGGTCACAGCTGCACTGGGACAGATGCTGGACACATAATTCCTAATCTTGCAAGCTCACAGTCAAAGACAAACATTCAGCTGAGTGCTAATATTTATTTATATATATGAGCCTGGTACAGAAAGAAGTAGGTGCTTTGCAGTATGAGATCCCTTGCTCAGGCTTCTGCTGATTCTGATGGAACTTGTGTGGATCTCCTAGGAAAACATAAGCAAGGACTCTAATGGGATATTAAGGTGAACAGACTGAAGTTAAATAGTTTTTTCTAGAGCAGAAGTGGGTAAGGGAGGGTAGCATGAAGCAATTGTAGCTGATTCATTCTGTTCAAGGACTGCTTCCCGTTTGCTGTTAATATTAAACCTCTTCTCAGGAAAGGATTCATTTAGCACCATGTGAAATTGTGGGCAATGGCACCTGGTTGTTGAATAACTTCACTCTTAGTAGTCTGTCCACGCTGTTTCTCTGCTGTGTTTGTCAGAAGTAGTACCTCCATAGTTTGTTTTTTGAAGGCCTTAACTTGCACTGTAAGTGTTCAAAAACAGATGTGCAGTCCATTCAGTACAATAGCCACCCTTCTCCAGTAAGTCTTACTGGTGTGTGAATTGTGGAATGTCCTTGTGGCCCTTGAATAACTGAAGGTCTCTAGTTTTCTGAGTGCTGAGGGCTGAAATGTCTGCTACCTTTTTAGGTGAGCAGTCAGAATAGTCTAGTCTCTGTGACTATTCTAGCAAAGTGGTTACCTTCAGTAGTGCTGCTCTTAACAGTTGTATGTTTCAAAGTGCACCTTCTTAGGTATATGAAGTTAGGAGTATATGTCAGGTTTTATTTCGACTTAAAAATACTCTTTTTTTTTTTTTTGCTAAGAGCCTCTTTAAATGAGAGCTTTTTTGGAACACTTGTGAGCACACAAAAATTATGGAGATGATAGATATTAACAGGAATTCTCCAAACAAATGTTCTTATGCTTCTTAGGAGCTGAATTTGTCCTTCTGTGAGATCAAACGAGATGCTGCTCTAACTGTTGCTGAAGCTATTGAAGATAAGGCAGAGTTGGAGAAGTTGGATCTCAATGGTATGTAAATGCTAGATCCAAGTATGTCTAGTCGGCTCCCAACTAGAAGCCACTAGGAAGAATGTTGATGGTATCACATACTCTAGTCTTGCAACTGTCAGCAATTAAAAATGGTACTTGGAGAGTAGCTGAACTTGGATGACCTCAGGGCAGGAGGCAGTCATATCCTGAAAATTCTCTTAAGCCATGAACTCAGCTAATTGTTAAAGTTAAGCAGTTTTGGTGCATCTTGTAAGGTGGACGGATTAAACTGATACCTGTACCTGTTTTCAGTAACACTTTTAAAAAATTGTTCAGGTATTTCATGCTTGAAAACAAAGACCTCTGTGCATGTCTTTGCAGAAGAGTTGGAGAACTTTTGACCAGTGTTGGCCTTTGCTGTTCATACCTTGGGTTACTGTGTTTCAGTGCTACTGTGTTGTCTGTTCTTGTTTTAGAATTGCTGAAAACAAGAGCTGTGTTTATAGAACTAGCAGGTAGCCTCTCAAAGGCACCGAAAAATTCAGGAAGTTGTTTAACTCCAACCATTGTATAATGCTGCTGGAAGTTGTTTAGCAGCTCTTTGATTCTGGTAACTGAAGGCTGTGTTTGCTGCCTCTGAGGTGTTGTGCAGACATGACTGCTAGCTGTGCAATTGGAGAAATGACAGAGACAAGAATCTACAGCAAAATCTTCAAGAACAAACTTGCATCTGTTAAATCTATTCCCTTTCCCTTATCAACTTAGGTAACTGTCTGGGAGAAGAGGGATGTGAGCAACTCCAGGAGATCCTTGAAGGCTTCAATATGGCAACTGTGCTGGGATCTTTGAGGTAGGCAGGCTATTGTGGTTTAAATCAGAAATTTCCCCACAATTTTCATCCACACTTTAACTTGCCTATCTGTTTTAAAATAATAGTTGTGACATTGCAGATAGATGTTGGTTTGAGTGTGCAGTGTGGAGCACTGTTAGGGGATTCCCTAAGCAAGATAAGCCTTGTGGTTTGTTTTCATTACTGGACTTACCTTAGTCTTAGTTATTGGTTGTATTCCTCGCTCTTTGTTTGCCATTGTCAACTGGGTGACTGAAGCCTGAATGTCACCTTAATCTGTTGTAGATGGGGAAATATTTCTTGCAGTAAGACTTGAGGAGAGGCTGTTTTTTGGTCCTTGAAAAAAATTGTTTGAGTTCCAGTGTACAGGAATTGCGAATGTGTGATTAATGTAACATGTAACTTAAACCTTAGTGATGATGAAGGAGAAGAGGAAGATGATGACGAGGAGGAGGATGAAGATGAAGAGGAGGAGGAAGAGGAACAGCAGCAACAGCTGAAGGAGACAGAACAAGGAGAGCAGGAGTCACTGAGTCCTAAGAAGATAATTGATTCACAAGTAAGCTTACTTCCAAATGTGTTCCTATTACTCTCCCCTCCAGCTGAGGAAAGGTGGAAATGAGATCTAGAGTGAGTCTGAACTTGACACCCTGGCAGGTGTTCACATTCCTGCATGGGCTGGCACTGTTGCACCAGCTCAGGGAGATAAAATGCAGGAAATGAAGAAAATTGATTACTTGGAAACATGTTTTGTTAAAGTGTTCATATGCACACATGCATGGAGAGAAAGGCCGAGTAGAGATTAACAAACATGGGTAGAAAGTCTTCCCATGTCCAGAAAATGGTGGGAAGTTTGTACGTATAATGCCACGCAGTTGTGCCAGCATATTCTGCCTTATTCTAACTCTGGGCTCATTCCAGCCTCAAATAGTTTTCCAATAGAACAAATCCTGACCTGATGTACCTGTGTCCTGACCTGCCATGCATGCCTTTGCTGCTGAAACAATTTATTCACTTAAAAGAGTGATCTTGAGATGCGTTCTGCCTGTTTCAGGATTCAACTCCAGTGCCATCTCCTCCTGTGGATGTTGCCACATTCCTTGCTTTTCCATCACCAGAGAAACTGCTACGACTAGGACCAAAGTGCTCGACACTGATAGCTCAGCAGGTAGGTGAGCCTGTGGTCTCTTTCAGTATCATTTAGTCCTCAGAGGTGATAACCTTCTCTCTTGAGACCTAGATTTGCATCTTCTCCCCAGTGACCCCGAGGAATCAATCTTATGGAAGCAGATGATGCAGTTAATGCTTTTACTGGCATCAGAGCTTCTGCGCAGAGTAACTTTGTTTCACAGTGTTGCTTAAATCTTCCCTTAGGGCCAAGGCCAAACTGGTGCCAGCCAGCTAATGGCTGGAGTTCTTGTCACAGCCCTGGCATTGACTCAGCTGTAGCTGGTGAGCAGTGAACTAAATGGCCCCTGATTTATTTTCCTTTTGTCTCTCAGGCAGATACATCGGATGTAGAGAAGGTAGTTACAACACTCCTGAGGATATCCTCGGTCTTCAAAGACGAAGCTCCAGTGAAAACGGCAGTGCATGAAACGACAGGTGACTGGGTCTTTTTTCACTTCATGGTGTGACCTGCTTCACTGTGAAGGACACCAGTGAGATGCAGAGGAGGGCTCCTGGGCACCAGGCCATTGGGCTGTTTTGTCCTTGGCAGCAGGAAACCCAAGATTCTGAAATATCATCAAACTGTGCCATGCTGTTGTATGGAGTGAGAGCTGAGATTCAATCTGAACTTAGCCTATCCTGTGCTTCCAGAATGTTGGTCCTGAGGGAGGCCAGTAAACAGTTGAACAGGTTTTCTCTTGGTGTTCTCATTCTTTTTGGTTTCAAATGAAAGGTAAATTCTCACTGGCCTTTAAAATGTTCAAGGCTCCAACTCTTGCTGCTCTACTTCATCTTAGCATATGTATTCAATGTATGTATTCAAAATACCATATGTAGTCAGTGGGGCAGAATCTGGTTGAAGTTGTGACTTAGCGAGTCCCTCAGGGGTCGGTACTGGGACTGGTGTTGTTCAACATCTTCATTAATGACCTGGATGAGGGTATAGAATGTACCCTTAGCAAGTTTGCTGATGACACAAAGCTGGGAGGAGTGGCTGACACACCAGAAGGCTGTGCTGCCATTCAGAGAGACTTAGACAGGCTGGAGAGTTGCGTGGGGAGAAACCTGATGAAGTTCAACAAGGGCAAGTGTAGAGTTTTGCATTTGGGGAAGAGAAAGGCCATGTACCAGTACAGGTTGGGGGCTGAGCTGCTGGAAAGCAGTGTAGGTGAAAGGGACCTGCGGGTCCTGGTAGACAGGAGGATGACCATGAGCCAGCAATGTGCCCTTGTGGCTAAGAAGGCCAATGGCATCCTGGGATGCATTAGAAAGGGTGTGGTTAGTCGGTCAAGAGAGGTTCTCCTTCCCCTCTATTCTGCATTGGTGAGGCCACATCTGGAACATTGTGTCCAGTTCTGGGCCCCTCAGTTCAAGAAGGACAGGGAACTGCTTGAAAGAGTCCAGCACAGAGCCACAAAAATGATGAAGGGAGTGGAACATCTCCCTTATGAGGAAAGGTTAAGGCAGCTGGGTCTCTTTAGCTTGGAGAAAAGGAGACTGAGGGGTGACCTCATCAATGTTTACAAATATGTAAGGGGTGAGTGTCAGGGAGATGGAGTTAGGCTTTTCTCAGTGATGACCAGTGATAGGACAAGGGGAAATGGGTGTAATTGGAGCATAGGAGGTTCAAGGTGAATATCCGAAAAAATTTTTTTACTGTGAGAGTGACAGAGCCCTGGAACAGGCTGCCCAGGGAGGTTGTGGAGTCTCCTTCACTGGAGACATTCAAAACCCACCTGGATGAGTTCCTGTGTGATGTACTCTAGGTGACCCTGCTCTGGCAGGGGGGTTGGACTAGATGATCTTTTGAGGTCCCTTCCAACCCCTAGGATTCTATGATTCTATGATATGTATGTATGCACGTAGCATGCATGTTCAAATGCATTGATTAGCACATTCTGTAGTGCAGAGGACTGAGGTCAGGTTGTATCTGAAGCTTGGTACTGTGGGAACTATGGATTTTTCAATTGGTTTTTCCCCTTTTCCTTTGTATCAGGCTTTATATACTTAAGAACTGGGTTTTATCTATTTCAGCAATTGTACCTGGTACCTGCAGAAACAACTAGAATCTTAACAGACTCCAAATCTCCAAAGTTCCTTTAAAAGCTGGTATTTCTTGAGATCGTGTATAATCAGTCTTAAAATCTATAACAACACCCCTTTCTATATAGTTTAGTATGATGCATGTGTTTATTTTTAGATGCCTTGATGAGAAAAGCCTTCACTTCTGCCACATTTAATTCAGATGCATTCATTACAAGCCTCTTGGTCCACATGGGATTACTTAAGGTAAGGCAGAAGGAAAGAGTTAAGTTATGGTCTGTTTAGGCTATGGAAGACCAGACTTGGCTGGGTTTTGGGTAATTATGTTGCCATGGAAGCATCTGGGTGCCTGTGCATGCCTGATGCCCAGGGACAATGGAAGTCTGCAGGTCCAGCAGAAATTGCAAATTGCAAGGTTGCACTTGGATGAAGAAAGTGTCAGCTTTTTGTACCTCTTCTGCTTAACATGCTCTGCCTTCTCAGTCATTTCCTGAAGGTAGGGAGGATCAGGTAAGAAAATAGTGCTGCTGCTGAGCTATGGTGTCTGTAAAAAGCAGTGTCCAGGAGTCTTGTCTTCCATGTGGTCCTTCAGGGCATCTCTCAGTTGTGTGGCTCAAAAATGTATATCCAGCTACTTGTGTTAGATCTTGTGTAGCTGTTTGTGTAGCATTCGGTGTCTTGCTTTGGAGTATCTTTGCCAAGTACTAGAGTCAAATGTGTAGTTACATGGAATAAATTTTCTCACAAGAAAAGATAGAGGGTCAGTAGGATACCTGCAAATTTCATTAGAATGCTTGTAGCTCTACTGTCAGTGAGATGACTGGGAAGAGATTCTCTGTAAAGTTAAGGAACATTTGCCTACTGGTGCTACAACAGTTAGTTTCTCACTGCCTCAAGACCTAGAATCTGAGAATGTAAGCTTTGACCATGACAATTCTAAACCACAGAATAGCCATAATCTATGTTATGGCTGCCTGCTCTTGATTAGATTAATGTTTTTCCTTCTGGTAATATCCAACTTGGGATACAGACAAAACATAAACTAGTGCTCCGAAAGAATTGCTTCAGACCAAGAAGTGGTTTTGATAATAAACCCTTTGAGGTTCAGCCAGATGCTTGCTTGTCCTCTGATATAAAGGACTGGTGGTGAATTAGGTGTATATGGAGAAGGAGAAGCTTCTATCACTTTGTGTCCCACATAGCTGGAAAACCCAAACAACAGGTTTTCTTAGCACCAGGAACTACAAGGTCAAACAGCTGGGAACACAGGTCCAGATCCTGCTTACAGAGCAAAGAATCATAGAATGGTTTGAGTTGGAAGGGATCTTAAAGATCATCTAGTTCCAACCCCCTGCATGGGCAGGGACACCTCCCACTAATTAGGTTGCTCAGAGTCCCATCCAACCCAGCGAATAGCCATAATCTATGTTATGGCTGCCTGCTCTTGATTAGATTAATGTTTTTCCTTCTGGTAATATCCAACTTGGGATACAGACAAAACATAAACTAGTGCTCCGAAAGAATTGCTTCAGACCAAGAAGTGGTTTTGATAATAAACCCTTTGAGGTTCAGCCAGATGCTTGCTTGTCCTCTGATATAAAGGACTGGTGGTGAATTAGGTGTATATGGAGAAGGAGAAGCTTCTATCACTTTGTGTCCCACATAGCTGGAAAACCCAAACAACAGGTTTTCTTAGCACCAGGAACTACAAGGTCAAACAGCTGGGAACACAGGTCCAGATCCTGCTTACAGAGCAAAGAATCATAGAATGGTTTGAGTTGGAAGGGATCTTAAAGATCATCTAGTTCCAACCCCCTGCATGGGCAGGGACACCTCCCACTAATTAGGTTGCTCAGAGTCCCATCCAACCCAGCCTTGAACACTTCCAGGGGTTGGGCAGCCACAACTTCTGAGGGCAGTTGGGATGGCAGTGGAGAAATAAATGAGAACAATGTAAACATTTGGACATGTATGTTATCATCACATTAGGAGCAATAGTAACTTGGGCAACATAGAAGCAGGGGGATGTTACCTTGTACATAATTATAAGACCAGTTCTGGAAATACTGCATCAAGTTTTGAAAGAAGGCTGCTGGAGAACTAGTGGTGGTATAAAAATGAGCTACAGAATAATGCAAGGAAGAATTGTGTAATTTAGGCAACTAAATTCCTTATGAATCAAAGTTGGTGGAATTCCTTGGGAGAACACTGTGACACAGGGCCTCTGAGAAGATTTGGCTATTCCACTTGCAGGTTTATTTACTTCCCTTTCCCTGTTGTTGCTGTTGTCAATGACTGGGCTCTAACTGACAGTTGATAAGTACTAGAACATCCTTGATGCTGCCATATTTCAGATGTTGGTGCTGGGAGGCTATGGACTTGACTACCTTTGTCTTGAGGAACATTGCACTCAATCCAGTGAGCAGCTTTCTCTTCTGCAGTGTAGAGCAGCACTTAATTCAACAGGGAATTCATTGCCCCTGTGAGCTAGAATGGATTAAATAAAATAGTGATTGTGTGATGTCTGACTTCCATCTTCTTGTCCTTTTCTCAGAGTGAAGAGAAGATCAAAACTGTCCCAAGCCTCTATGGTATTCTTATGACTTTGAACTATATGGTCCAGCAGGATTATTTCCCTAAATCCCTGGCCCCGGTTCTCTCAGCATTTGTTACAAAGTAAGTATTGTTCCTGCCGTGCAGTCTTCTCCATGGGAGCTAGTGGAACTGTTGGAGGGTTAATAGCTACATACAAGCTGTTTGGTTAAATCTCACTAAATATCTGTTCTAAAGTTAAGGATTAATAGTTTAGTGGGCCTCTACTTTTATCTTGCTTACTCCAGAATGCAAGGTTTAGAGGGGAAAAGAAAAAAAAAAAATAATCTTGATTCTAAGGAAGAAATAGTGGAAAGGTGGGTTTGCAACTGATTGGCTCTGAAGCAGAGACTGCTAATTCCAGTCACTGGAGAGGTGTGTTTTGAAGTTAAGGAAACCTGCTGGGTTTCTAGCCACTGCTTGAGTGAACTATGAGTGCACGGGATCTAACTGCGCCCTCCAAATCATCCTTCTGACTATGAGGGTCAGCAGAGCTCTACCTGACTTGTCATGCTTTGTAACACTGAACACCAGATCAAAACAGTGCAAAACACAGGGGTTTTTTTTCCTAAATTTAACTGATCCCACTGTGACAGCAACAAGGTTAATGGGTTTTTTGATAAAATGAGAAACTTAAGTGTTGAAGAAGCGTTTCTGTTTAATGCTATTGCTTCTAGTAAAGTTATAGAATCAACCCACACCCCCAACCACTTCAGTTTCTTTGATGTCTTAGGGCATAGTGAATGCAATGTGAAAGCCATTTATCTCCTCTGGATTAAATCAGTGTGAACTTCAGCATTGTTGTGACTTAGAAAAAACACACCAAATAATAGACTTCTCTCAAGAGAGGAGGGATTAATTACTACTCTTCAGCAGTGAAGAGGAGAAATAGTCAAAAACTGCCATTTTAGGCAAAACCAGCAGAGGTCTGAGATCTGTTTACAGCTTGTGGCTGGCTCAGCAGGGACCATGTGCTGTGTAGGGTGAGACCCCCTTTTGAACAAGTTACAGGATGAGGCTTAAGCTTTCCTCCCCAGTTTTCACAGTGTGGGGAATATGCACGTATCTCTTGTCAGTGAAAGGCAGAGGTATCAAATACTTGTAGTCAGTCTGAAACACAGATGAGAGAGATGTAGTAAGGCACTGGTAGTCAGTCTTTTCTGAGCTCCACTGGGATGGGAAGCAGGCCAGTTGTGATAGGGGAGAATTTTTCCAAGCATTGATGTGGCTGAAGCTGTCAAAGTTGGTGTGTCACAGTGGAACGTGTCCAGCAACCAGCTATCCTAAGGTCAGTTTTGGTAAGTAAAACTATGTACCTGGCTTGTTTACACATGTGCAAATGCTAACCTAGGGGTCCTCCAAGAATTAAGCAGTTACAAGCCAATGGCCAAATGCTTTACCAACTGAACAAGTATACCTCCAAATCAGTCATTATAGGTTTAAGCAAGAAGTATCAGGACTTGCCATGTGAAGTTGTCCAGACAGATCACTGTATTTCTCCTGTTTCCTGCTCTGCTGCCTGTGCCTTTGATCTTGCTTGTTGGTCAAATAGATATGTACAGCATAAGGATCTAATACCAGCCCTAAAACAATGAAGAAAAAGATGGTTTACTTCATCAGGCACTAATTATGCAGGATCCAGCTTGATCAAAACAAGTACCACTTAGTGTCTATCAGCTCCAGCCCTCCAAACAAGATTTAAATCACTTGATGCAGGGAATACAGAAAAGGGGCCTTTGGTTCAGTGCATTTGACCCTTCTAATTGCTTATGTCAGATTCCAGTGCCTAGAGAAGCCTTGTAACTCAACTTGACATGTCTTTCTCAACAAATTCTCTCACAACAGACACTTATTCCCCACTCCCTGTGTGTGTGTGTGAGCCTCTACCAGGCTCCAGGCATTCAAAATACCAATACATTTTTTTTAATTTGTAGTTGATGCTGTATGTGACAAAGTAAAAGTAACATTCTGGTCTTAGTGAATTAATAGAAAATTCCACTGAAAGCAAGCATTTCACTATGAGTAAAAGAGGGAGGAGGTTGTGTAAAAGTTGAGTGAGCACCAAGTGCCTCTCACAGTAGAAGGCAGGTCTGTCTGCCTGCCTTAGGTATGTAAGGGTGCTAATGCCAAGCCTGTAGTGTTCCTGGTGCTGTGACATTCTTGGAGCTGAAGCTTTCTCTGATTCACAAGCCCCCCCTGTTGCAAGGTGTGCTGTTATCATAGGGAAACTCATGTGCTGTGCAACACAATTAAGTCAACACTATAAACAAGCAATATATCTTTGTGTTTTAGAAGTATATGTATTTCCTAAAATGATTTCCCTAAGGGGAAACTATTAAATTGCCTGGAGAGAGCCAGGGCAATTCAAGAACAACAAAGTCCAGTTAAAATAGCTTCTCGATTAACCTACAGCCCTTGTCTTAGTGTTCAGTCAGAACAAAACCAGATTCCTAGCCTTAAATCAAACCTCTAGCAGGTTAACCTGCTAACCTGAAGAGCTCATCTGGGCTGTTTCTGCAACAATTCTGCTTCCACTCTGTCAAGACCACAAGTCCTTCACTTGCAGCAAACTGGTATGCAGTTTTGAGACGTCATCTGAGCTTTTTCCTGTAGAATTGCAGGATAGCTCTTTTGGGCTTCTAGAGCTGTCATGTTCTTGTAGCTGTTTAGGTTAGAGCTCTTTTGCCTCTTGCTGCAAGGGGCTTACTACTGCAGTAGGCGTTCTGCTCCTTTGTGACAATTGGTGATGATGGGGGTAGTGGTCTCCATTCAAAAATGGTAATAAAATGATTGGCATGGACTGTAAGCAGCATCCATCTTCTCTGCTGCAGTGACGCCGTCTATTTTCTTTTTTCGGACACAAGAGGGTGCTGTAAATCCACATGTGCTTTTCCATAGTTCTTTAGGTGATAACCTTGTCTGCCTCACTGTGACTTGCTGGATGGAGGTGGTGGTGGTGTTTTTGTTTGAGGGGTTTTGGTGGGTGTTTGGGGTTTGATGGTTTGTTTGATTTTTTTATTATTTTTTTTTTTTGCTACTCTTTGCTGCTGGATCACTGGCCTCTTTCAATAGCCAGTGGCATACAGTGCGAGGCAGTTTAGCTCCACAGCAAGCAGGGAGGCTGCTTAGTGTGAGGGGAAGATCATTGTTAGGGGCTGAGGGAGCTTGGCTGTGATCAACATCAGCATTTCAGATTCTCTATTTCCAAAAATGGGGAGCTGGCCAGTCCAAATTAACCTGCTCATTGCTAACAGGGTCAGGTCTTCCGAAGCTGACAGCTGAAAGATCACACCCAGCTACTTTGAAGATAAACTGCTGGTTGTGATTGGGTCCTGTCTGTTCAGTGTGGGGCACTGAGTGGCACTTGGATGGATAAACAGGGGTTAACTTTGGTCCAGAATGTGCTTCTGTTAAACTGTAGCATGCCCTATACCAAACAACCTCTGCAGCTTTTGCCCAGGTACTGTGAATCCAGAGAGGAACTATTTACTCCTACTAGATACTCCCACCTTTATTTCAGCTCCCCCTTATTTCCAAAATTGAGTAGAACACACTGTTGTTAAGGTTCTTTTGCTGTGTTGGAGTAGGAGAATGAAAATAAATTAATTTTGCCTTTCTCAGAAAAGTGGAAAACATTGGATAGCAACTATTCAGAGGAAGTTCCCTAATGGATGGATACAGACTGCTAGAAATTGCAGTGATGCTCAGAGAACAGCTAGTCTGTGGACACAGAAATATACATTCCTGGGAGGTGATGGGAAGGTTAGGAAGGTTTAGCCCCATGTTATCTCTGATGAACTGTATGGTGCCATCATCTAGTTTCAAGGAGCATTCTGTGTGAGGTAGACCTTGCTAGTGCAGTATCTGTGCCAGGCTCTTCCAGACAATGGTCTGCAGGTTCTGGGGGCTGTTTGTAAGGCACCCCAAAATGTGTCCCAGCAAAGACAGTCAGGTGTGACTCTGGGGCAGGGAGATCCTCTTTAAAAATCTGAAACCAAGGTCACCATCAGGTCAAAGGTAGCAGGTGACTGGATAAGAAAAGATTAGGGTAAGAGCAGGCTTGTATTCTGTGTTTTAGAGCCCTAAATAGTGAATCCATATGGAAAACTCCATTGCTGGGAGGGAAAGGGGCTTCCACCCCCACTCATTTCCAGCTGCCAGAACTGAGGCACTGGGCTGCAGAGATCAACAATGCACTGCTGGTTTTTGTACCTTTTGGAAAAAAAGGTTCTGATTCTTAGCTGTTGTCATCCTGACTTGGACTCAGCAACAGGAGTGAGAATTTCACACAGCAAGCTTGGATGGGCAGCAGTGATCTGTGCAGAGATCAGGGAATGGTTTCAGAGGAGATGACCAGGGGGAAAGACAGACTTCTGCACATGCAAGCCCAGAGTGTTTGAAATGTAGCGTGTGTTTGCTCATTTAAAGTCAGATGCAAAGCAGTTCTTATATTTAGCATTTTAAATCTCTTTCCACAGACCAAACCGTGCTCTTGACTCCTGTTCATTCGCTCGCCACATGCTCTTGCAAACCCTCCACCAGCTGTAAGAGATGAGATGTGCTGCTGTGCCCTTCCCTCTTCATAGAACTGTCATCAGCAGAGAACTCAGAGCTGCATCATGTTAGGAGAGGATCCCGGAGCCCAGACGGACACGCTGTCCTTTTTTTTTCCTTTTTCTTTTTTTTTTTTTTGTTCCCCTCTTGGAAGGTCTGTCATCCCTTCTGCTTTCATAAACTTGGAAAAATCCTGCTGAGTTTTTTTTTCTACTTACTCCTTACGAAGCAACTCCCTGGTCTGCAGGGCAGGTGCTTATGCTAGAATAAATCAGCACTGTTCCGAGCTCTGCATGAATTGAGAAGAAGGGTCCTCCACTCTGGTCTCATCGGTGAGGGTGTGCCAGGACTGACACGGGGCCCAGAAGCCCTCTCATCAGAATCAGCCCAGCTCTGGATTTCATTGTATTGGACTGTGGCTCCTGCCCAATAGCCTTCAGCACTGTGCAGGAGGGAGGCTGCACTGCTACTGCCCCTGCAGAATTCTCCAGGCCAGGGGAGTGCTTCACCCCCTCTGCTGCTGGGTCAGAGGGGCAAGTTGTGCCCCCCTTTGTTTCTTCCTTCAAATCTGTTTGTTGGTGGCAGCGTGTGGCTCATTCATAGATTAACATACTCCTTCCCTTCTGCTGTGGCTTGGAATGTCCATGTAGTTTGGCTGACCCTGGTGGCCATTGCTTAAGGGAGCAAGCATATTTTTATTGTAAATTTTATTTGCCATTGCCTGTGATGTTCCGTGTTCCAGCTCTCTCCCTGTCCCTTCTTCTTTTCCAAATTAAATAGGCTTGGTTTGGAGATGAATATAATCCATGAAATCCCTGTGGAATACATGTTCCCTTTTACCACCCTTTGACACAATGCTGGGACTGTGTGCACTGTTCATGTTTGAAAGCTGAGCATGTGTAAGAGCACAAATAATTACTGCTGATCATTTTTGGGTAGGGCAGTGCTTTTTTTTCTTGTGCTGAAGGAGTAGAAGCAGATGCCTTTAAATTACCCTATGGAGGATTGTTTGTGCATATACGTGTTTGTGGCACCTGCCAGTCCCGAGCTTACAGCTTGGTCCTGCTCCCTCTTCTTTCAAGCCTCTGAGAATCAACACATCTTTCTCTGTAGGTAGCAGAGTTGTTCTTTACCCCTGTTTCAGTTGGAGGAGACTATTCGTCCTCCCTTACCTGATGTTACAATTGACATTCAGTGTAAAGTAGGGCTGGTGCTGGGAAGAAGTCAGGGATATGGAGTTAGCTGTCCCTTCCCTCTGAGAGGCAGTGTGTGCCACAGCTGGCAGGGTGCATGTGCTTGGCCTCAATGCAGGAAAAGCTGATGGTAACTTACAGAGTATGCAGGCAGCATGGACAGAACAGAGGTCTGGTGGGACTGGATTGAAATAAAGTGCATGGTATGTGAAAGATCTACTTGCATGCACGTTACGTTCTTCCAGGTTCTGGGCCAGTTCAAAGCAACTACTGGTGAAATGGGAGTGGCTGTGATCCAACAGGCACAGGAAAGCTGTCTTGTTGCTGTGGCTGGGGATGTGCTGGTCTTCATGTAAAAGCAGTGTCCCTTCATCCAAAAAAGGCTGCCCTTAAGCTGAGAGCAAACTGTGTTTTCTTCCAATTTTTGTGACTGAAGCTGCAACTCCTTTGTGTCCAAATTGTTAAAAATCAACTGAAATTGAGGCACCTGTACCTACAGAAAGAGTTTCAATCATTGCAGGCTGAGCCCTGTCTTCACCTCATCCCATTCTGTTCCTTCAGCTCCCTGTTGCAAAAGCAAATCTGTTTAAATTTTGCCATGAGCTTGAGGGCAAAACCAAGACTGTAATCTAATTTCTGTAAGTCTTGAACCTAGTGTAGCTTTCCATGGAGCTCCCTGGCCTCTTGCTGCTCTTCATCTCCCTCTGCCCAGAAGGAGACTTATGGAGAAAAGGAACATGAGAACATGACACAGAGACCAAGTTTAGGAGTAAACCTCTACAGGAGAGAGACCTTCTGCAGTGGGTCCCATGGAGCATGTTGTGTGTGCAAGGCTATCTTAACAAAGCCTGCAAAGCTCAGTGAGATGCTGCTACTTACACAAAGACCTGCAGGGAGTCATAGGGAGAACCTGCATGGGAAGCTTGGAGTAGCCAAGTCATAGTTGCAGAACAGGTGTGAGATATTTATCCCCAAATTTCTTTTCAGTGCTAGAGACAGGATTATCCTAGTATTCAGTATCCTGGTATTCAGTGTCAAGATTAGATGTCTGTAAGAAAAAGGGGTGTGAGGTTAGAGGTGACAGTCTCTACAGAAGACAGATCACTTCTAGGTAGGACACGGAAACAGAAGTTGCTTAAAATTGGCTATGCCTCAGGATTACAGGGAAAAAAAAATAAGATGGGGATTGGTGACTGATTTCCTGTAGAAGCTGCCCTCAGAAGATGACTTTCTCAGCAGTGCCCTGGAGGAATGTGGAGTATTTCCAGTGCTGCTTCAGCCTGTCTTGTGCAACCACCCCACCCCAAAAGCACAGCTGTTGTCAGAGGTATTCTTAATTTGAACTTTGTTAATGCAGTGGTGGTGCAGAGCTCTGCAGGGAGCAGTTCTGAGTGCATTTGCAAGCCGTCTAAGTGCTAGGTAATAGGATCGGGCTCCTTGCAGGCACATGCACTTGCAGGGGGTGATGGTGGCTGCAGCAAGTGGTTCCATGTGAGCTGGTGGATGGAGTTGCAGTTGCGGTGCATCTCCAGGCCAGCAGCAGGGCTGAGGTGGAGGTGGTCATGGTTGCCAAGGCCCCTGAAAATGGCTGGCCAGAGCTGCTCCACCCTGCTCCCCCCAGGTGGAGGACAGTGATATTTGGTAGGTCCAGAAAGAATCTGCCCTCCAGCATGGGGAAGAGGTGGTGGTGCTGCAAAGTCATCTTTGTGGTGGCACAAGGGATGGCAGTGAGGACAAGCTGGCATTGGAGGCAGCAGACGTGATGCTGCTAGACAGAGTGGGAGCAGCTCAGGGGGGCATGAGGGCTCAGCCACACTGGTGACACACAGCAGGGTAGAGTGAAGACCAGCAGCTGGAGCACCAGCACTGTAACACCAAACAGCCACTGCTCCCTTCACCTGGCCATCCTTGAGGCAGCCACCGCTCTGAGACAGGTCTTGGTAGCTTGGTGCAAGCGACAAACTCCTCGTGGTGACTCCTGCCAGCCCATGGCTAGTTCATCCCCTCTGGACCTACATTCCCCATGGTCCTCCCTGCACAGCAGAGTGGAGATGAGCACAAGGATCGGTGCTTCTGAGCCTCTCATCCCATCACTACAGTTGGGTGGTCATCGTGTGCTGGGGAACAATAAGCACCCCAGGAGCTGGCAGGGACAGAGGGGATGTCAACCCAAGGCTTTGGCCAGGGAGGCTTTGGCCATCAGGGAGGTTTGCAGACCCTGGCCAACATGTCCGTCGCCTGCAGGTGGCACCAGGATGGCACATACTAGTTCTGGCAGCTGAGAGTGGTGAAGAGGGAAGGGCTTGAAGGGGAGAGAGACACTAGTAGCAAATCTTTCAGGTTTCTGTTGGGCTGCAGATCTGTTCGTGGTCCCTGGGAGAGCAAAATGCAGAGCCAAAACAGAAATGACAGTCAGAGAGGGAAAACAAAGGCCTCCATGTGCTTCTGCGGGCAAACATTTCACATGGGCATTGACACCAGTGGTCTCTTTGAAACAAGTGGAAGAGCAAAATTAGGAGAACTTGAGGCTGTCAACATGGCATGGCCCCACAGCCCACCTTGCCAGCTGCCCCTTTCTGCACCTTTCTGTCACCTTTCTGCCCTGCACCTCGTGTCTTCTGTCACTGTGCAGCCAGAAAAGGGAAGAACCCTGGGAACAGCAAGTGCACGTCCTGCCCAGGGTCCGGCTGGATTAGTGCTGTGACACGCCAGCTTTTGGCTCCCCTGTGCTGGTGCTCCCACCCTCCTGCATGGCATGGGAGAGGCGATGTCTGGGTCACTGCCCTCTCTCCAGGGGTGCTCTACCCTCCCTCCCTCCCTCCTTCCCTCCTCCTCCCGCGTTCCTGGCTCTGTCCGGCCAGCACTGCTGGCAAAGCAACACAAGGGAGCCCATTCAGCTCTCGCTTCTGCAAGGAGCGTCCGCAGCGGCGCAGGAGCTCAAAAGCCACTGGATGCAGGAGAAGCGAAGGGGGCTGCTTTCTTCTCTTTCTTTGCCACTTCTTGAGGTCCAGGTACCCCCAACCCCCTGGATGCGTGACCCCCCCCGAGGTGTGGGGGAGGGAGTGCTGGGATGATGCCTGGCACATGGCCCAAGTGTGAGCTGGGGGCTGAGCTGGGGCCATCGCGTTGGTGACACTTGCTGGTGGCTGTGCAGGATGGTGGGGTGACCCTAGGATGGGAGGGGGGGCTGCGGCAGGAGTGGCTGTGGCGATGGCAGGAGGGCAGAGTGGGGGTGGGAGGGGGACATAACGAGACATGGTGGGTAAAGGGGTAGGCACTATGGTGGCTCCATGGGGGGGGGGGATGTATTTGCCACACCTGCAGCCCTGCTGCTCTCTCTGTGCTTATCCCAGCCTTGGCCTCTCTCTGGCCCCTCCACCCCAGGGGCTTGCTCCTTCCCAGCCAAAACCAACGCGTCCTTCCTGCAGCTAAACAGTGGAGATCTATTCCAAAAACTGCTATGAATAGCTCAGAGCAGGGGGAGGAGGGTGGGCAGCCTGCAGGGTGGGAGGCAGGAGGCAGCCAGAGTGGTGGAGATGGGACATTTGCAATGAAAAGCAAGACGGCAGCTCAGAAAGCCAGCATGGACACATCCCCTGGGTGGCTGTACCCGCTCACCTTACAAAACACAGGCCTGGATTGTAGGAGGATTGTTGATACACTGTATAGGTCAAGACAATGTTATGCTGATGATATATGATGAAAATTGGGAAGAGGGGAGGGGGGAAGAGTTTGTCTGCTCTAAGCCTGTTCCCCTCAAGCGCCTGCTGAGTAGGCGCTCCCAAACATCCCTCAGTGACATAACCCAGGGAAAAGCTGTTTCCAAGTGGAGACCTGCTATCTCTGACCCTTGCTTTTCATTCTATTTTTCTCCTTCTTCTCATGCTCTTAAGATGATGAGACCTGCCCCATTAGGTCACAGCAAAGTCCACCAGTAAGCGATGCTCTTTAGGGACACACAGGAGCCTGGCCCCTCTCCTGGCCTCACTTCCACCTCTCCTCAGCCACAGGTGCCCTTTGCCATGAGGCTGTGCTGGGGGCTCCTCCTGCTCACTGTGGCTCTGGTACTGGGGGGGACGGCTGCAGCTCGCTGCCCCACACCCTGCATCTGTGACAACCTCCATGCCCATGTCCTCTGCCTCAATGGGAACCTGACAGCTGTCCCCATTGCTATTCCACAGGTGGGTAAAGGAATGGGCAGGGGACGGGGAAAGAGAAGGGGGGGATGGCAGCTCTGGGGTAACTCAGTGTTTTATTCATGTGACCGACAGCTCACCAAAAAACTGGACCTTCGGGGCAACAGCTTCACAGTCATCCCAGTGGAAGCCTTCCTTGCCACCCCATACCTCACACACTTGGACCTGCAGCACTGCAAGGTGGAAAGGCTGGAGGAAGGGGCTTTCCGGGGGCTAGGGAGGCTGGTCCACCTCAACCTGGCCTCCAATGGCATAGCCCTCCTCTACCAGGAGTCCCTGGATGGGCTTTCATCCCTTCAGCACCTCACCCTGGAGGGGAACCGCATTGAGGAGATCCAGCCAGGTGCTTTTGGCCATCTGGGGTCTCTCACTGTCCTCGACCTGAGGGCAAATGCCTTGGTCTACCTCCCAGACATGGTCTTCCAGGGTTTGCAGGCCCTCAGGTGGCTCCGGCTGTCCCACAATGCTCTCCATGTGCTGGGCAGCGAGGCCTTTGCTGCCCTGCCTGCCCTGCGCAGGCTGAGCCTGGACCACAACGAGCTGCAGGCGCTGCCGGGAGAGGCCCTGGCCAGGCTTGATGGGGCCACCCGGCTGGACCTGGGCCACAACCCCATCACCTACCTGCCCGAGGAGGCCCTGGCCATGGCCTCTCTGAAGCACCTCTCCCTGGACCATGCCGCTCTCCAGGACGTGGCACCCGATGCCTTCACCCACAGCCCCCAGCTGCGAACGCTGGACCTCCGCAAAAACCAGCTGCGGGGGCTGCTGCCCCTGGCTGGGGCCGGGGAGCTGGCGCGGGTCAGCCTGGCGGGGAACCCCCTGCTCTGCTCCTGCCTCCTGCGCCCCTTCCACAGCTGGCTGACCAGGGCGCGGGTGCAGGCAGAGGGCTCCTGTGCTGCACCCCCTGCCCTCCGTGGCCGGGCCCTCGACTCCCTGCGGTCCCTCGAGATGCGGTGCGGCCACCCCCGGCCGCCCCCTAGACCCCCCACCCCCTCGGAGCAGCCAAGGGGGGCCGGCAGCGGGCAGTGCCCCCGGGGGTGCTCCTGCTCCCCTGATTTCCGTCACGGGTCCTGCGAGAACAGGGGCCTGCAGGAGATCCCCCGGGGCTTCCCCAAGGACAGCCGCCTCCTCGACCTGCGCCGAAACACCTTCGGGACAGTGCCTCCAGGTGCCTTCCCTGGCCTGAAGGAGCTGGTGTCCCTCCACCTGCAGAGCTGCAGCATCAGGGTGCTGCTCCCTGGGGCGCTGCAGGGGCTGGAGAGCCTGGTCTACCTCTACCTCACCGACAACCACCTCTCCACCTTGGCAGCTGCCACCTTCAAAGGGGCTCCACAGCTGGCCTACCTCAACCTGGACCACAACACCTTCACCCACCTGCCTGCTGGCGCCTTCCAGCTCCTGCCCAACCTCATCTCCCTCCACCTGCAGCACAACGCCATCAGGGAGATAGGAGAGCGTGACCTGGCCGGGACCCAGGGGCTGCGCTGGCTCTACCTCGCTGGGAATGCCATCAGGCACATCTCCCCTGCTGCCCTGGCTCCTGCCAAGATGCTGGAGAAGCTGCACCTGGAGGAAAACCACCTGGCGGAAGTGCCCACAGCCGCCCTGCGGGGCCTGTCGGCCCTTAGTGAGCTGAAGCTGTCCCGAAACCCCATCAAGCGCGTGCAAGATGGTGCCTTCCTGCCAGTGGCCTCCAGCCTGCAGCACCTCTACCTGGACAACATGGGCCTGGAGTGGGTGCGCATGGCTGGGGAGCCCTGAGGGGCAGGGGCACCACGGGGCACAGCCATAGGTCTCATCTTGTTGCACCACCCAGGGCTGGTGGTACCTACAGAGGCATCCAAGCGGCCCCAAATGCCGGAGGCTTCAGGAGGTGCTGGGAGTAGAGGTTTCCTTGGGCTCAGCTGGAGCATCATCTTGCTCCCACCTGTCCCCGAGCTCCTCCAGGACAGCCTTGCTCCTTCTGTTCCATGAAGATGTCCAGTTTCAGTGGGGTCCAGACTATTCCCCAAACCACCTCTTTCCCCCAATATTTCTTCCTGCTCTTACTATGAGCAGCTGTCCTGTGGGACTCTACCCCAAATTCCTCCATGCCCTCAAGAAAGTGGTGTTACCATCACTCTCATGAAGACCACTCACCTTAACAGTGCCCAAGGATTGCTCTAAGACCTCCTGCATGTCACCTACTTTCCAGGAAGACTGAGCAGGGTCTAGTGAGTCCCAAAATGTGTCTGAAACTGGTTTTGTTAATGACAGTCCTCAAGGACATGTGCTGTTGTTTAGAATAGCCCTTTCCCAGGGCTGTCCGGTTCAGGATAGGTTCTCTCAGCCCCACCAGCTGATGAGCAATGCAGGGGCAGAGATTTGCTCCTCTGCTTCCATCAGGATCTCCCTGACTCACCTTCACTTTGTTGCAGATTTCCCCTGGTGCCTTCTCTGGCCTTGGTCCCAAGATCAGAAGCCTCTACCTGGAGAGCAACAAAATGAGCAACATCCCCAACATGAGCAACTTCACGGGGCTGGAGATCCTCAACCTGAGGGACATTCCTTTCCACTGCGACTGCCAGCTCCTCCCCCTGCACAGGTGAGTGGCACAGAGGGGAACAGGCCTGAGGGACAACCTGGCTGACAGCAGGACCCTGCCATGCCACAGGCATGAGCACATGGCATAATGGCCATTTTGGGTCTTCTCCCATGGTGGGGAGATGGAGCACATGCCTACGCCTCTAGATCTAAATGGAAGACTGAAAGGAATGTGCTAGTCCGGTGTACAAACACTCAGATAGTCAAAGGTCACCCAGGTGAGGTCCTAAGCAACTTGGCCTGGCTTTGAAGCTACCTGTGCCCACTCATGGGCATGGAATGTCACCTATCCCTTCACCCCATCCCACTCCTTTCCCGCATCTCCAGGTGGATCAACAAACTCAACCTCCGTGTAGGGGCCACCTGCATGTCCCCTGAACAAGCTCAGGGGCTGAAGGTGAAGCTTTCCACCACTTTCCTAACCTGCCCTGGGCAGGGAAAAGGTGAGGCTGGGGGAGCCAGTCCTGACAAGGCCAAGGGTGTGAGCAAGCCCAGCAAGGAAAAGAGATGGGGAAAATCAACAGCCAGAGGCTTCAAGAAGAGCAGAGCTTAAGAAAAACATGCAGGACACAACAGGTCCACACCTACAGCTTGGTGAGGGCAGCTTTGCTGGATTTGTCCCCACCACAGCCACATGGACATTGCACAAGTTGCAAAGGAGAGAGCCTGGTGCCATCAGAGATGCCAATTTGCCAAAGATGCAGGATCTATTTTTACAGGACACAGGGGCACATTACCCTGAAAAGAACTGGTGCAAAAAGCTTCCATAGTATTTCCAACATGATTGGAGGACTCAACAATGCCAAATACTTGCATTGTCTTCCCAAGGTTCCTTTCAGCCATGCAGCTGGAATCTACAAGTTTGTTTATACTTTTAAGAGCCCCGTGCTTTTGTTGTTGTTCTTGTTGTTTTAAGAGGCTTCACTGCTTTAGAAACAATTAAAGAGCCCTGAGAAGGACTTTGAAGAGCCTCAGTGCAAGACCCTGCACTGGCTCAAACCTTCGAGCAGAAAACTTCAAAATTATCATCAGTGAGAACATCACCTGAACTCCCAGCAGCTCCTCAGAAATAAAGCATAAGCAGATTGAAAGCTTTCTATTTCCTGCTAAATTTGATCGGTGCTTCCCGCTTCCCATCCATAAGTGACATATCCAATCTACACCCCATGGCAGCCCTAGTAGAGATGTCCCAACCCCAGAAGGAACACAAGGTGGTTCTTTTTAAAGTCAGAAATTTGTTCAAATTGGGATGGCTTGAAAAGGCAAACACTTCTAGTTGTTAAATGACCACATGGAGCATGGAACTGTTTACATAGAATCATGGAATGGTTTGGGTTGGAAGGGACCTTAAAGACTATCTAGTCCCAATCCCCCTTCATGAGCAGGGACACCTCCCACCAGACCAGGTTGCTCAAAGCTCCATCCAGCCTGGCCTTGAACACTTGCAGGTATGGTGCATCCACAGCTTCTCTGGACAACCTGTTCCATTGTCTCACCACTTCCACAGTAAAGAATCTCTTCCCAAGATCTAATCTAAATCAATCCTCTTCCAGTTTAAAGCCATTTCCCCATGTCCTATCACTAGAAGCCCTTGTAAAAGGTCCCTCCCCAGCTTTCCTGTAGCCCCTTTAGGTACTGAAAGCCCGTTATAAGGTCTCCCCAGAGCCTTCCCTTCTCCAGGCTGAACAATCCCAACTCTCTCAGCCTGTCTTCACAGGAGAGGCGCTCCAGCCCTCAATAAAAATCCCACACCCTCCATGACACTCATCCCATCATGGCTGCTTTCCACAGGAGCCCAGAGCCCTCCCAGGGATGGAGGGATGGGCAGAGATGGCACAGCTGTTCTGTCTAGTTTGACACAGACCATCCACACTTTTTCCACTTGTGTTTCATGGCTTCCCCCAAGGTGTTTTCTTCCCTTTCCAGTTGAAGGCTCCATTTCCCTCTTTAGAAGGGAAAAGAGGAAGACTGCTGGTTACTTCCAGTCTCTACCCTCTGTTTTGTAGATGGTGAGCTTGCCAACATTATTTTTTGGTCACGAACCACTGTACAAAGTGGGAACTATTTTGGCAACACAAGCTCTTGCCTGGAACTTGAGGGGAGCATGGCCAAGGGAACGATTTCATGGGCAAGGCAGTGTCCTGGGTGGCCACCATTTCCCTGTAGGGTTTGACAAGACACTTGCCCTACAGCCGGCCAGGCACTAACTGGCAGGACACTTCCTCACCTGCAGAAAGCTCACGGGAACTTGTTACAGGAGATTTAAAACTGTTCTTCATCACTGTAGCCACACTGACCTTTCTGATTTCTGTCCTGAACTTTGATGGCCCATCTGAGGAAAGAGAGGAATGTTACAGCTTTGCTATAAAATGGGAAATGGCATTTCCTGCCTTAAGTTAACCTGTTGCAGTCCTGTGACATTCAGCCCTGAGGTGGAACTGGCAAGTAGAGAGGAAAGAGGCACAGAGAAACCCTACTGCATGTCTAAAAAAACCACCCAAAACAGAGTTGACTGGAATGTGGCCATGGATGGTTATGTGCTTTTTAGGAAAGATAGGGCAGGGAAGCGAGGTGGTGGGGTTGCTCTTTATGTGAGAGAGCAACTAGAATGTATTGAGTTTCATGCAGGGGCTGATGAGGGGCATGTTGAAATTCTGTGGGTAAGAATTAAGGGGCAAGCAGGTGCGGGTGACACAGTTGTGGGGGTCTACTACAGACCTCCTGATCAAGGTGAGGAGGTTGATGAGGCTTTCTACAAGCAACTGAAAGCAGCCTCACAACTACAGTCGCTGGTCCTCATGGGAGATTTCAACTACCCTGATATCTGCTGGAAGACTCACACAGCCAGCCTTTCACAGTCTAGGAGGTTCCTCCAATGCATTGATGATAACTTCTTAATGCAAATGGTGGACAAGCCGACTAGAAGAGGAGCGCTGCTGGATCTTGTACTAACCAGCAAGGAGGGCCTTGTTGAAGCAGTGGTGGTCAATGGCAGCCTTGGCTGCAGTGATCATGAGATGGTGGAGTTCAGGATCCTGTGTGGAAGGAACAAAATACCCAGCAGGACCAGAACCCTGGACTTCCACAGGGCAAACTTTGGTCTCCTCAATCATCTATTAAGGGAAATCCCATGGGACAGGGTGCTAGAAAATAAAGGAGCTCAAGATTTCAAGGCCAGGCTGGACAGGACTTTGATCAACCTGGTCTACTGGGAGGTGTCCCTGCCCATGCAGGGAGGTTGGAACTATATGATATTTAAGATCCCTTCCAACCTAACTACTCTGATTTAATAATAATAATATGTCTAGGAGTGGGGATTAAGAACTTTACTCCATATTTTGTATTGGGCTTCTGACAACTTTGCCTTTCTATTTACATAAATCAGTAAAAAAACTCCCCTTTGAGCTGTTTTTGAAGACCTGCTAAGATTTTGCTAAGAACAGGCCTTTTAATTCTCATCAATTTCTCCTCTCTTTTCCAAAGAAAGGACCATGCTTTTACTTCTCTAGAACAGAGAATAGAGAAAGCAGCCTTCAAGACTTATTTTTTTTTTTTCCTTTTTTTTTTTTACATAGGGTCTAAACACTCCATGCAGATTTTGGGAGGTTTTCCCCCAAAATATATACATAGGACCTTTTCCAAGGGCTATTGAAAGGCCTTTAAAAGCTTCTTATTTTAATGATTTTACAGTGGAACCTAAAGAAAAGCAGTGCTGTAAGAAGAGCAAATATATGATTTGACTGAATAGAGAATTTCTAAAATAAAGAAAATACAGGAAAAAATAGAGATAGGTAAAGTGTTCTGGAGTAGAAGAACCAGAACAAGTTTCAATGTGGACTAAACTTGGAAGAATCTTTGAGTCAAAGAGAAGGCTAGACTGAGAAAACTGAGAACTGAAAGGATTGGAAAAGATAATATTATAACTCATGATTTCTTATCCATAGGTAAATCTGTAATGTTTAGAATAACCTCTTTTTGAAGACATACATAATAAAAACAAATGTGGTGGTAGAGAAACAGTTTTGAATTCCTGCAGATTTGCTGAGCTGTGAATTCAGAAAAGGTAAACCTCTGAAAGAGGGAATTTAAAAGCATTTTAAAATGCAACATTTAGATAAAACAAATAAACAAATAAATAAGTGGTTATAATAGAAAAATAAAAATAAAACAAAATATGGGATAATCTGAAATATTCTCTTCCATTTTTTTAAATTTGAACAACAGAAGCTGTTACCTGTCCTACCTTACTCCTAAACACTGAAACCCAGAAAGAAAAAACAAGGGACAAAAAAACCAAACCATTTTACACTCCTACAAAATTACACATATTTATATTTCAAAGAATCATTGCATTCTAATTATTCACAGTACTGCTATGACTTTTCACTCTACTTTGAATTTCTTCCCCTTAATAGCAAGTCTCCTTGCTTTCTCTTTTAATGTAGCAATACTACAGAATCTAAAAGAAGAAAGGTAAAGAAAGAGAGAAAGAAGGATAGACTGAGAGTGAAAAGCCTGACAACTGTGTAACAAACAAGAACATAGTAGAAAAAAAATGTATTGTACTGAAGCTGAAAATTCTTTTTGAAAAATGTCAGAAGACCAGGTAGATTATTAAGCAATACAGTAAGATAATTATTTGTTTGCCTTGTTTGTACAATATTAACTACCTAATTTGTAAGGCATGGTGATAGAATTTAAATGCTAATAAAATCTTAACTGAGCTGATGTAATCACAACAAAACAGATTTTATATGAGTACATATCCTGTGTGGAAGGAACAAAATACCCAGCAGGACCAGAACCCTGGACTTCCACAGGGCAAACTTTGGTCTCCTCAATCATCTATTAAGGGAAATCCCATGGGACAGGGTGCTAGAAAATAAAGGAGCTCAAGATAGCTGGTCAACATTCAAGGACCACTTCTTGCAAGCACAGGATCAGAGTGTCCCAATGGTTAGGAAATCTAGTAAGGGTGCTAGGAGACCTGCATGGTTAAAGAAGGAACTACTGGGCAAACTTAAGTGGAAAAGGAAAATCTATAGATCATGGAAGGAGGGGCTGGTCACTTGGGAGGAATATAGGACTGTTGTCAGAGGATGTAGGGAGGCAATTAGGAAAGCTAAGGCCTCCTTGGAACTTAACCTTGCAAGTCAGGTTAAGGATAATAGAAAGGGCTTTTTCAAGTACATAGCTAGCAAAACTAGCAATAGAGGCAATATTGGCCCATTGAGGAATGAGGTGGGAGCCCTGGTGACAGAGGATATAAAGAAGGCAGAGGTGCTGAATGCCTTCTTTGCCTCTGTCTTCACTCCTGCAGGGTCTCCCTATGAGCCCCAGATTCATATAGCCCCAGAAGAAGTCAAGATAGAGGAAGAGTTTGACATGGTAGATGAGGATTGGGTTAGGGATCAGTTGAGTAATCTGGACATCCATAAATCAATGGGTCCAGATGGAATGCACCCAAGGGTGCTGAGGGAGCTGGCGGAGGTCATTGCTAGGCCACTCTCCATCATCTTCAGTAAATCATGGGCAACAGGTGAGGTGCCTGAGGACTGGAGGATAGCAAATGTCACTCCAGTCTACAAGAAGGGCAAGAAGGAGGACCCGGGTAACTATAGACCGGTCAGCCTCACCTCCATCCCTGGAAAGGTGATGGAACAACTTGTTCTTGTCACTATCTCCAGGCACATCAAGGACATGGGGGTCATCAAGAGCAGTCAGCATGGTTTTATCAAGGGTAAATCATGTTTGACTAACCTCATAGCCTTCTATGAGGAAATTACTAGGTGGATAGATGATGGTAGAGCGGTAGATGTGGTTTATCTTGATTTCAGTAAAGCATTTGACACCGTCTCCCACAGCATCCTTGTGGATAAGTTGATCAGGTATGGGTTTGGTGACCAGGAAGTGAGGTGGATTAGGAACTGGTTGAAAGGAAGGAGTCAGAGAGTTGTAGTCAATGGGGTAGAATCTGGTTGGAGGTGTGTTACTAGTGGAGTCCCACAAGGGTCGGTGCTGGGACCGGTGTTGTTCAACATCTTCATCAACGACCTGGATGAGGGTATAGAATGTACCCTCAGCAAGTTTGCTGATGACACTAAGCTGGGAGGAGTGGCTGACACACCAGAAGGCTGTGCTGCCATTCAGAGAGACTTAGATAGGTTGGAGAGTTGGGCGGGGAGAAACATGATGAAATTCAACAAGGGGAAGTGCAGAGTTTTACATTTGGGGAAGAACAACACCATGTCCCAGTACAGGTTGGGGGCTGAACTGCTGGAGAGTAGTGTAGGTGAAAGAGACCTGGGGGTCCTGGTAGACAGGAGGATGACCATGAGCCAGCAATGTGCCCTTGTGGCCAAGAAGGCCAATGGCATCCTGGGGTGTATTAGAAAGGGTGTGGTTAGTAGGTCAAGAGAGGTTCTCCTCCCCCTCTATTCTGCATTGGTGAGGCCACATCTGGAGTATTGTGTCCAGTTCTGGGCCCCTCAGTTCAAAAAGGACAGGGAACTGCTCGAAAGAGTCCAGTGCAGAGCTACGAAGATGATTAGGGGAGTGGAACATCTCCCTTATGAGGAAAGGCTGAGGGAGCTGGGTCTCTTTAGCTTGGAGAAAAGGAGACTGAGGGGTGACCTCATCAATGTTTACAAATATGTAAGGGGTGAGTGTCAGGGGGATGGAGTTAGGCTTTTCTCAGTGATGACCAGTGATAGGACAAGGGGTAATGGGTGTAAATTGGAGCATAGGAGGTTCAAGGTGAATATCCGAAAAATTTTTTTTACTGTAAGAGTGACAGAGCACTGGAACAGACTGCCCAGGGAGGTTGTGGAGTCTCCCTCACTGGAGACATTCAAAACCCACCTGGATGAGTTCCTGTGTGATGTACTCTAGGTGACCCTGCTCTGGCAGGGGGGTTGGACTAGATGATCTCTCGAGGTCCCTTCCAGCCCCTAAGATTCTATGATTCTATGATTCTATGATACCCACCCACTTACAGCCCTTCTCTGCTCCCCATCTTGGCTAATCCTGGTTTTGATGACTTGAAAAAAAAAATACACAAGCTTTTGGCCTCTGCCTCAAGTTTACTGCACAGGGCTTTAGGGTACAAATCGTGGATCAAATTTATAGTAGGATTGCTAAAAAATTAAAAATTCAATCTGTGCATCATGTTCTCTGCAGTTCTGGGTTCAAAAGCAAGAAATGATGACACTCAGAAAGGTCTCTTGCCTCAAGATGCATCATCATCCCTTTTTGTATTTTTTTTTTTCAGCTCTTTCCACTCTTCCTGTCCTGACTTTCTCGGGGGTTGTGGGCCTAGACCAGGGAGCAGACCTCCAATGTCCTACATGGGCAGCCTGACACATGCAACCTGCACCCATCATCCCAGACTGCAGCAGCTCCCGCCATGGCTGAGAACCCAAAATGCCCCTTTGTGCTCTGGAAGCCCCTTTTCCCATCGGGAACTTTTGCTCAGAAAAGTGCCTTCAAAGTTGGGCACACGCAGCCCCAGCAGCCACCCTAGTCATGCTCCTCAGCATGCCTGTGGCCTTTCTGGAGCTTGTTTCCCAGGGCTTAAGATCACAAGTCTAAGGGATATTTTCTTGCGTATCAGGAAAGCAGAGTTGAGATGTTGCAGGGTGGTCTGCCTCAAAAACCGAAGTCCCTGTTAGTCTTCTGCTTCCCTTTGCCATGACTTCCCTCAGAGTCACCTGGTGAAGCGCAGGCTGCTGTGGGCAGGTGGGGAATAGTCCCAGATCAGTCTGTGACCTCCTCCTGCTTTATGCTGCTGATGGGAATGGGAAGCTCTGTGGCTCCCAAATCTGCTAACGAGGGGTCAATGGTTTCTTCTTTCACCTGCACAGCAATGACTAGCAAGAGACAAAAAAGGAAAAACAAATACATAAAATCAACCCATGCTGCTGCGCTTTCCCTGCTGCACCCCAGAACCAGCTCTGTTCATGCAGATATTCAGTGTCCCAGGTTTCCCACCTGCTTCTTGAGTGTCCCTTACCACAGGGAGCCCTGTCTTGCTGGCACAAATCTATTCACGGTCACAGGGGCAATAAGGACAGGATTAAACCCTGGCAGCATTCAGCTGCCTGCTCCCAAGAGCAACTTCTCCCAGGGCCAAGGGAAGAAAAATAATTGTGGTCCATTCTCTACATGCCTGGGTCCACACTGAGGAACTGAAACTTTTCTGAGCAACAGGGACCTTCATGAGGAACACAAAGCACCTCACTCACCCTCTTCCCTGACACCCAGTAGGGCTGGCAGGTGACCCAGCTGCCAGATGCTCTTCTATTCACATCTCTTGGTGCTCAGCACAACGGATGGTGTTCATATGGTGCAACGACCCCTATGGGGGCCAGGATGTGACAATAAACTTTGACATGTCCAGATCGACTCTCCTCCCTAACTGCCCCCACACAACTGGACTGCTCAGTAGAGTAGCCAAGCCCTCAGCAGGCATCAGCAGTATTAAGATACCCTGCTGGACTGGTGCTACTAAACCTTCTCAGGAGGCAAAGTCTTCCCAGGGAAAGTTGGGAAAGGGTTTCTTCCACTCGCTCTGTCTGGGAAAGGACATTTGTCATGTGCTACCTTTCCCTGCTTGGGGAGGCACCCATGACTTAATGGCCACGAGGAGTACAGGCCTGGGGAGGGCCCCCAGCACGCAGGACATACGTGGAACAGCGGCACGTGGCTGCTGGGCAGAGTAACTCAGTCTCTTACTCTCATCAGGTGCAGGCTCTGGCAAAGCCTGGCTGGAAGCTCTGGCTTCTCGTCTCATCCTCGGGTTGGAAGGCTTCTTGGTAGTCTGCCTGACGTTGCGGGTTTTGGCAGATAACTTTTTTCCTTAACAAAGAGATAACAGAGCATGGGGAAAAGTGTTTCTTTTCTACTGGAAAATCAGCAACCCTGCTGCATGGAGAAACCACACGCCAGGGACCAGCACAACTGATGAGCAAGCTACGTGGTCATTAGCTGCTAAGGTTACTCAACAAAAATGGCCTACTGGAGAAAAACTCTACAGCCATCATCTCAAAATATGCTCCTCCGTGTTCTCCTTCATTAAAGGCAAGGCACTTCAGCATGTGCTTATCTTCCGCGGAGCGGGTCCTGTTGGAATCAGTCTGGAGTCCGCTTTGCTTACCTGTCTGGGCCTAGTCCTAGGCAATGGGCAGGTTGGCTCCAAGGCAGGAACATGGTAGCATTAATGTTTTCATTTTAGCTGACGTTTTTATTTAGGTTGAACTTCTCTATATTCTTTAGATGTCCTTTCCTCTCCACCCCCTAGGAAGGAATTTCTTGCCTGTCTACAACATGACTTGCCACAACTATTGCAACGATGACAACAACAACAATGACGACAAGATGAAACAATAACATGGTCCAGCCCCACTAATGGCCTCTTCAGCCATCTTAAGGCCTTCTTTCCCTCAGCACAAAGCAGGAAGGGTTGCTCTCCAGCCACCCTCCAGCTGCAGCAAACCATCTCCCTCTGACCATGGACACAGTGGGGAAAGCAGCACAACCTCATGCCTAGAAGCAAGCACCATCTATACCTTGGCCAACAGAAAACAGACTGCAAAAGAGATCCTTCCCACACACAGAGCTCTCTGGTCTCTCAGGTAATGCGGACAGTAAAGAAGGATGAAACTGTGTTGCCAAGCCCACACCTGACTGTGGGCATTCACAGCAAGACAAGGCCTCTCTCTCCTGCTCTGAGAGGACATGGACAGGGTTCCTCTAACTGGGCCCAGCCTGTGAGCGAGCGGGAGGGCACTAATCAAACATCACTCACTCTTCTTTCCATAGGGTTTCTTCTTCCTCTTGGGCACCTCCTTGGCCTTCACTGGAGTTGTGGGCTCTGTCATGGAGACGAGAGGGAAACGAAAGCCAAATCCCATAACCAGTAGGTACGTGGGATGAAGTGACATAAGCGAGAAACAAGATCCACCCGTCCCCCCGAGCCAACGCCCTCTTCCCGAGAGAACCAGCTGAGAGGAACACCAGGCTCTAGCCAGTGGATGGCTGTGCTACCAGGAGAGGGCCCATGGCGGCAGTCTGGGGCAACACAGTGGGGAGAGGCTCAGTAGAGGCTTGGCAAGGACAGTAAAGAACCAAGATTTGTAGCTTGGGACAAGAAGGAAAACATCTGCAAAGGTGAGGCAGTGGCCTCCCTGTGACAAGGGAAGGAATAAACTCTTGAAAGGGATGCTCTTACTTTTTACAGACAGAGTCAGAGAATTGATGAAAAAAGAGAGCAGGGGCCAAGCTCCCCCTGCTACTTGCCTGAGGTTGTAGGTATGCTTAGTAAAAGGGAGCTCTGCAGGGACAGGACCACCTGGAACTCTACCAGACTTCATCAGGAGCAATGCTCTGTTGGTGTGCAGGTGGGGGAACAGAGGAAAAACAGAGCCAACCTCAAATCTCAGGTTGTTATCTCCTCCAAACAGACTCCTCACTCTGCCAGCTGCTGGAACATGTGGCAGCAGAGGAAGACTTACAGCAGCCAGCATGATCAAGGAGGCAATTTTCTCCTCCCTACAAGGTCCAAAAAGGAGGAACCACTCACAGAGCAGGAGGAAGGAAACCTTTGCCTCTAACATTAGCAACCGCAGTCAGATCTTCACTCACCTGGAACAACAGGTGGTTGAAGCTGATAGCCTGTCAGCTCACACCACCCCACAGGATAAATGTCTGGAGATTCACAGTCCACCCACTGGTCATACTCATCGTCCCAGCCATCAAAGTGGATGCTAAGGAGACGGTGGACGACGCGCTTCACTGTGGCTACACAGATGAGCCGGGGCTCCATCAGGTCCACTGCTTCCACCTTCATACCTGCCTTGAAGCCGTGGTTTGGGCAGTCCTACATGCAGAAAAAAGGAAAAAAGAAAACCCAAGGCTATCACACCCAGTCCAAACACACACCCAGCCACCAGCACCCCACAGCAGCTACAGCCTTGTCTCCAGCTTAAAGCAAGTAGAGGGAGAACAAGCCCAGTCACACAACAGGACCAAGCAGTCACATGACAGAAGGGGACATGCATGAACAGATCCAAGGCCAGCCCAGCTTTTAGAAATGAGATCCTAACCTAAGGGGAGCAGCAGCAGCTAAGGGACATCACATCAAATCCATTAACCTGAGCTAGTCCCGGGAAATCAGAAAGATGGGCACAGGCTGAGATGCTGCAGCAGTTTTGCTGCTGCAAAGCAGACTCCCTGTACCCAAGTGCCAGCCACATGTCCACAAGCAGTTAGTGGTGCAGCACTCACTGGGAGCCTGCAGCTCTCAGAAACAAGAGGTCACATCCAGAGAGACCAAGATATTACATACACTGCATATCCCAACCAGCCAAACAGGGGCTTTACTTGGAGAGCACACAGATCTGTGCTTTAGGCCCTCCTTAGAGAAGTGCTGACTGGCAGAAAAGAGCAGCCCACTAAAGACATTGGATATTGCCTACCCTGACTTCAGGAAGGCTTTTTACACTGTTCCCTATGAGATACTCATAGAGAAGCTGATAAAGTATGGGCTGGATGAGCAGACAGTATGATGGACTGAAAACTGGCAGAGTGGCTGGGCCCAGAGGGTGTTGATTAGTGGCAAGAAGTCTAGTTGAAGGCCAGTAATTAGCAGTATACCCCAGGGATAAATACTTGGTCCAATACTGTTCAACATCTGCATTAATTATCTAGCTGACATGACCAAGTGTCATGTCAAACTCAGCAACTTGCAGGTAGTAAAAAACTGGAGGAGACTGATATACTAGAGGGTTCTGCTGCCATCCAGATGGACCTTGATGAGCTGGAGAAATGGTCTGACAGGAACCTGATGCAGTTCAACAAAAGGAAATGTAAAGACCTCCACCTCGGAAGGAATAACCCCAGGCACCAGCATATGCTGCGGACCAAGTGGCTGGAAAGCAGCTTGGAAGAAAAGGGCCTAGGGATCCTGGTGGACGTGAAGTTTAACATGAGCCAGGAACGTGCCCTTGGGACAAATAATGTTAATGGTATCCTCACTGCATTAAGAGGAATGTTTCCAGTTGGTCAAGGGAGGTGATCCTTCCCCTCTGCTCAGCACTGGTGAGGCCAAACCTGGAGTGTTGAGTCTAGGTCTGGGCTCCCCGTACAAAAGAGACATGGACATACTGCAGAGTCCAATGAAGGGCCACAAAGATGATGAAGGAACTGGAGCATCCCTCCCATGGGGAAAGGCAGAGAGAACTGGGACTGTTCAGCCTGGAGAAGAGAAGGCTCAGGGGGATCTCATTAATGAGTATAAAAGCCTGAAGGGAGGGTGCAAAGATGGAGCCAGGTTCTTCTCAGTGGTGCCCAGGGAGAGGACCAAAGACAATGGGCACAAACTGATACACAGGATGTTCCCTCTGAACATCAGGAAACACTTTTTACCATGGAGGTGACTTAGCATTGGTACAGGTTGCCCAAGGAGGCTGCAGAATCTCCGTGGACAGCTGTCTGGACAAGTCCTGGGCAGTGTGCTCTAGTTGACCCTGCTTGTGGAGTGGGCTTGGACAAGATGGACTACAGAAGTCCCTTCCACTTCAACAGTTTTGTGACAGCCAGAGCTCTTGGGCTCCTCCTTGCTGACTGAAAACACCCCTAGAAATCTCTTCTTCTTGATAGCACTTACTGTGTTGAAAAGCCGTGCTGGAACAGGTCTTGAATTAGTCTTTTTCAAGTAACTTTCCCAGCTGAAGGTCTCTGCATCATGCCCTGCAGCAAAAACAGCAGGAAAAAGGCAGGCACTGGGCAGAGCAGCTGGGGGAAAAGGCAGAATAGGCAGGAAGGAGGCAGGGCACCTGGTTGCAAAGCAGCTTCCTTAACCAGCACCTATGGCCTGATCTTGCATATAAATCTAGTGCACAGATTGCATAGCAGTCCAGCACCCCCCTCCAGTGGGCAAATACGGAAAAGTGCAAAGTGCAGCTCTGAACCCTGTGTCAGTCCAGACCACAGAGAAAGGTGAGGAGAAACGACAGGAACGAGTATGTT
>NW_009952976.1:553320-562438 GCF_000747805.2 Chaetura pelagica | reverse complement strand
AGAACAGCACAGCACAAATTCAGGGCAGGCCTTTTTGGGTATAACCAGGTCAGGTAGCAAAAACACTCCTGGGCTGACGCCTATCAGGATTTTTCAGAAATACTGGACTCAGATTTATTCATACAAGTACTGAGTCATGCAGCAACGGCTCCACTAATCCCATCACACCCTCTTTGTCTTTTAAACCTTTGATTCTGTTTAGTTTGGGGATCACACAATCACACACCACTCCTACTGATCTGCCAGGAGCTAACCACCATGCCATTAATGACCTCTGGAGGTGTTACTTCCTTCCATAATTACCAAGACTTGGTATATGGGCAGAGCTCAAACAGATTGGCTCTCTGAACCAGCCCTCTCTCTGAAAAACAGGCAGGTTTGGATCCTGGGGTTTCGGTTCATATGAACCTGACATCTCTCAGAAAAGCACAGCCCAGCAGATTCTGCAGGCAGGTTCGTATCACAGGGCAGAGTCCCAGTCTCACCTTTTGGAGGTGTCAGAGAAATGCTGTTCTTCTGACAGAAGTTGATGGGAAAGATGGCGTGCGAGGAGGCGTGATAGCAGAACCAGTCAGAGCAATCATCAGAGGTGGCTCCATCAATGCTGATCATGAGATACCCATCCAAGAGAACCTGAGAAGGGAGTGAAGGGCATGAGTGTAGTGCTTGGCTTGTAAAGGCCCTCCCCTCAAAGGATCCTCCCAAGACTCCCCACTGATGGATCACAATTGTCACTAAATAGTAAAATTACATCCTCCAGGATATGCAGTAGCTTCTCCTGATAGTCAACACAAGCTAATCCCCAAATCAGCAATTTCTGCAGAACACTACTAGCCTTGTGGAAAGGATTCAGTCATAAATGATCAGCTCCGTCCTCCCTCAGAAACAGACTTTACTGGCAGTCCAGAGACCCTCTACACCAGTCAGGTAATGGATTTGTTACTGGGCAGAAGGGAAGGGGGCCATCTTTAGACCTGGCACTTGCTGAACAGTAACAAGACTTGTCCCATCCTGTTACTGATAATCAGTGCCTACCAACTGTGACAGGCACATCCTCCTCTGCCCCAACTTCTTCACATTCCTAATTAATGCTGAAGGGAACACTTTACAGACTCAAAGAGCTTTCCTAGCATGTGCCTGCCAAACCCCAAGTGTCAAAGCCCTCTGCTTGGATTCTGCAAGGGCAAACAGCTTATTGAGGGAGCAGGAAAAGCCCAAGGACATGCAACAAACCTCACTAGAGGAAACCTGGCCAAACAATTTACTTCCCAACACTAGCACAAGAGTAAAGCTCACTACAACCTCATCAAGAGAGTTTGAAGGAGACATGTCCATCATTAGCTTCCTAAACAAGTGAATGCTGCCTATATAGATCCATGCCATTCCCCACACAGAGGTCACCTCACAACTTTTCTCTCCTTTCTGTCCTCAAGGCAGCATTGCAGGGGCCTCTCTTTCAATCTCCAGTTCTTGGAGTGCAGAGTTTTCCCTACTGCATGCCCAAGGGTGAAGAAAGGGTGGCTGCCAGTCATACACCCTGGACAGTTAGATTGCAGATTAAGCATGCACATCTTAATACTGTCCACTTAGGTACCAAGTGGACAGTATCTAAGCAGACTCCCTGCTGGTCTCATCAATTTCTCAGGTAGTTCTGAGGTTAACACTCCAATTCACTCCACACACCACCTCCATACTACCTTGATAGCCCTCTCCTCTCCCTCATGCAAAATCCTGCCAGGTCTTAATCATTTGCAAAGACCTGAGAAGAGGCTGGGTTATCTCTAGTAAACACAGCAGACCCCCCTCTGCCCACTGAACTTACCTTGCAAACAGTGGCCACGCAGATGTTGCCCAGATTCAGGGGGTCAATGGCTTCCAGTTTCATGCCTGTCTCAAACCATCCACCTTCAGCATAGACAGCTCGTACCTAAGGAAGACTCTGGTATATCATGTGCAGCCAGAGGTATGGGATGCTCCCATCCCAGCACTAACCATGCCAAGAGCAACCACGATGAGAGCTTCTTTACTTGGCTTAACTCAAGTTGGGAGAGGAAAGAAGAAAAACTACAGGAAATACAAAGAGGCAGGCAGACCAACACTGTTTGTGTCAGCATTCTCCTAGCAAGGCTCTGGTCAAGAAAGCCAGGCCTAGTGCTCAGCCTCTGCTCCACAGCAAAGCAAGTCTCCTTCTCATTTAAGTTCTTATCAGTATGATCCAGCTCCTTGTCTGAACTGGTCTCCCTCCTGCAATCATCTTTCCTCTCCAACTCAAAGCTCCAAGCAACTGCTTGCTCTTCAACTGAGTCCCTCAATCTGCTGTTGTCTTTTAGTTCTTCCATCTTACTATTTTGACCTGCCCCTGCCCAGCCACAGCCTTGACACCCCACTGCCCTAGAGCTGTGAGAGGGACAAATGAACCATCCTCAACAACACACACAGCAGCACAGGTAACCAAGAATGGAAGTGGTATCCTTGCTTCCTGTGCTGTGGCCAAAACAGAAAGGGAGACGTGTCCTACCTTCTTAAACAGGTAGGCGACAGCATCACAGTAAACCTTCCGGAGGGTGGGATGGCTTGCCATGTCGCTGCGTTTTTCTTCTGTGGGTTATGGGAGAAACAAAGAGCGGTAAGAAACCTGCAGCAACTGTGGTTGCAACTGCAACTATTGATTATCTGGTAAGAACTCAGCTGCTATAAAAGAACTAGAGCAGAGACTGTGAGAAGAGTAATAAAAAGGTCAGTTCCTCTACATCTTCTCAAGGCTTGCTCAAAAGCAGAGGGATGATCTTCCTGAGCACTAAAGATGACACCTCTACATGCACCTGTATTCACCAGGGAGAGGCAGCAAGGAAGGGAGAGACAACCAAAGAGATCAACAGGACTCAAGTTTTGTTTTTTTCTGCCAGTCTAAGCTGACTGATCAGCTGACTGAATTCCTCTCTGTAAAGTCCAGAAAAAACACAACCTGATGGCATCCAGTTTTATAGAAGGCGGCAAGAGTTTCCTCAAAAATACTATAAACATCTGTGATGTTGCAGACTCCGCATTCTTACATGTGGAGATAGACTACATCCTTCAGGTAAGAAACCCTACAGTCTGCCTGTGGCAGCAGGTCACTGGGCTTACCTATCCAGGAAGAAAAGTAGCAGACACACAACTGCATAGACCTAATCTGTCAGGTCCTGAGGCAGCTGCCTGGCTCCCAACATGTCAAGACTGGTGTCAACAGCAGGGTCCAGGCAGTTCACAACAAATTAGAAGATGTTTATGGCCTGATCCCTACCTGTCTTCTTCATGCTGTGTCCCACTCTCCGTGACCAGCCCACAGGATGGATGAGGGGACTCCACATGTGGCACCAGAAGTCATCATCACTGTCGCCATCCTCATAGAGGAGTCTCAGTCTGCCCCCAATCACTGTGTCCACCACTGCCATGCGTGTCCGGGACACATCGTTCTTATCCACCACTTCCACCCGCATGCCCTGCCGGAATGGGTACTTCATGCTCTCTGCCATCTGGTAACAACCAACAGAGGAAGTGAAATCAATGGCACTTGGTGTTCTGTTTCCCCAAACACTCCAGAGAACAGCTTTCCCCACAGACATGCTGGCCAACAACCTGTGCTGTCCAAAGCTGACTGGGAGACACCTCTGGAAAGGGATGCATGGGAGTGGTTTCCTCAGGGGGACAGGAAGCTGCCAGTCACACATGACAGCAAAGCTGGACACATGTACCCTAAGTCTCCCCTGTCCTGTGGCCCCATAACAGCTACCACCACCCTGACCCAACAGCTGTTCTCAGACAGCACCTTGTGTGAATATTCTGAGTGTGAGAAACAGCTGTCACTTCTGTTCAGTAGCAACTGACTGGGGAATTGTGTGCCTTTTCAGTCATGAAAGAGACCTTAAGGGTTTCAAGGCTGGAAACTCTCAGAAGTGTAGCCTCCCAAAGGGAAACAGGATCTTCAGCTGACTTTAAAAGAGGCCAGACCCTTATTTTTGCTTTGTTTTCATTCTGATCAGAGGTTGAACAGCATGGTGTTTTATCTGCCAAGTTCACTTCCAATACCCAAGTTACTCTGCAGACTTACCAAAGGCACATAAAAAGTCACTGGCTGATTTTATTTTTTTTGTTGAGACCTTCAGTTTGCTAATACAGCCTAGTCCCACTCATCCCACACAAATACTCAAAGGTGTTTATGGACATTGGAGCACGCGGCAGCGCAGAAGAGAGAGCGGCAGCAGCACCGGCAGCGGTGAGAGCTGTTCCTTTAAATTTACTGAGGATTTGAGAGGGAGCCGGGCTTCCCAGAGACGGTGAAGCCGGGGCAGAGCCAGGAGACCCGAGTCTGAGCGGGAAGCCTGCGAGGGAGAGGAGAGGAAGGCTGACGTGGCAGGGGGTGTGGCTGTGAACGGCGGCAAGGTTTAAAAAGCGGCCATTTGGCAGCCTCATCTGAGCACGCGGCAGCGCAGAAGAGAGAAGCTATGTATATGGAAAACTGCAATAAAAGAGAAAACCTATATCTCATCTAGTAGAATTGCTGAAGATTTGAGGGCTATATTTATCCTATTGTCTTGTTAGCAGAACCTGCTGATGTGACACACACCCATCTACCCATACGTCCAAAGAGGAAGTGATGTTGCTTTTCCCTATCTAAAAGGGAAATTACAAATTATTTTTATCTAGGTGCCTTTTCCACAAAGTCTTTCTTACATGTGTATCCTTGCTGGATGACACTCAAGCTGCCTTCCCCCTCAGTTCACTCTAATTCATCAATATTTATCCTGACAAAGTTTTGCCTGGAATTCCAAAGTCAGTTATAGTGCTGTGATTGTCACTGGATGAAGCAGGAAAAGATATTGCAGTTATACAGATGCATATAGAACGAGCATATTCTCACTTCTGTTCTGTATCCAGAATTTTAAACTAACACTTTTGTTACACCTAATGCTATTAGTGTTAATGAAAAAAATGCCAAAATGTCAAAACATTTTCTGCAAACTTATTAATACCAGTGCTACAGGATGAGCAGTAATGTCTTCAAACTTAAAGACTGTAGATTTAGATTATATATTAGGAAGAAATTCTTCACCATGAGGGGCATGAGGCACTGAAACAAGTTGCCCAGAAAAGTTGTGAATGCCCCATCCCTGAAGTGTTCAAGGCCAGGCTGGACAGGACTTTGATCAACCTGGTCTACTGGGAGGTGTCCCTGCCCATGCAGGGAGGTTGGAACTATATGATATTTAAGATCCCTTCCAACCTAACTACTCTGATTTAATAATAATAATATGTCTAGGAGTGGGGATTAAGAACTTTACTCCATATTTTGTATTGGGCTTCTGACAACTTTGCCTTTCTATTTACATAAATCAGTAAAAAAACTCCCCTTTGAGCTGTTTTTGAAGACCTGCTAAGATTTTGCTAAGAACAGGCCTTTTAATTCTCATCAATTTCTCCTCTCTTTTCCAAAGAAAGGACCATGCTTTTACTTCTCTAGAACAGAGAATAGAGAAAGCAGCCTTCAAGACTTATTTTTTTTTTTTCCTTTTTTTTTTTTACATAGGGTCTAAACACTCCATGCAGATTTTGGGAGGTTTTCCCCCAAAATATATACATAGGACCTTTTCCAAGGGCTATTGAAAGGCCTTTAAAAGCTTCTTATTTTAATGATTTTACAGTGGAACCTAAAGAAAAGCAGTGCTGTAAGAAGAGCAAATATATGATTTGACTGAATAGAGAATTTCTAAAATAAAGAAAATACAGGAAAAAATAGAGATAGGTAAAGTGTTCTGGAGTAGAAGAACCAGAACAAGTTTCAATGTGGACTAAACTTGGAAGAATCTTTGAGTCAAAGAGAAGGCTAGACTGAGAAAACTGAGAACTGAAAGGATTGGAAAAGATAATATTATAACTCATGATTTCTTATCCATAGGTAAATCTGTAATGTTTAGAATAACCTCTTTTTGAAGACATACATAATAAAAACAAATGTGGTGGTAGAGAAACAGTTTTGAATTCCTGCAGATTTGCTGAGCTGTGAATTCAGAAAAGGTAAACCTCTGAAAGAGGGAATTTAAAAGCATTTTAAAATGCAACATTTAGATAAAACAAATAAACAAATAAATAAGTGGTTATAATAGAAAAATAAAAATAAAACAAAATATGGGATAATCTGAAATATTCTCTTCCATTTTTTTAAATTTGAACAACAGAAGCTGTTACCTGTCCTACCTTACTCCTAAACACTGAAACCCAGAAAGAAAAAACAAGGGACAAAAAAACCAAACCATTTTACACTCCTACAAAATTACACATATTTATATTTCAAAGAATCATTGCATTCTAATTATTCACAGTACTGCTATGACTTTTCACTCTACTTTGAATTTCTTCCCCTTAATAGCAAGTCTCCTTGCTTTCTCTTTTAATGTAGCAATACTACAGAATCTAAAAGAAGAAAGGTAAAGAAAGAGAGAAAGAAGGATAGACTGAGAGTGAAAAGCCTGACAACTGTGTAACAAACAAGAACATAGTAGAAAAAAAATGTATTGTACTGAAGCTGAAAATTCTTTTTGAAAAATGTCAGAAGACCAGGTAGATTATTAAGCAATACAGTAAGATAATTATTTGTTTGCCTTGTTTGTACAATATTAACTACCTAATTTGTAAGGCATGGTGATAGAATTTAAATGCTAATAAAATCTTAACTGAGCTGATGTAATCACAACAAAACAGATTTTATATGAGTACATATCCTGTGTGGAAGGAACAAAATACCCAGCAGGACCAGAACCCTGGACTTCCACAGGGCAAACTTTGGTCTCCTCAATCATCTATTAAGGGAAATCCCATGGGACAGGGTGCTAGAAAATAAAGGAGCTCAAGATAGCTGGTCAACATTCAAGGACCACTTCTTGCAAGCACAGGATCAGAGTGTCCCAATGGTTAGGAAATCTAGTAAGGGTGCTAGGAGACCTGCATGGTTAAAGAAGGAACTACTGGGCAAACTTAAGTGGAAAAGGAAAATCTATAGATCATGGAAGGAGGGGCTGGTCACTTGGGAGGAATATAGGACTGTTGTCAGAGGATGTAGGGAGGCAATTAGGAAAGCTAAGGCCTCCTTGGAACTTAACCTTGCAAGTCAGGTTAAGGATAATAGAAAGGGCTTTTTCAAGTACATAGCTAGCAAAACTAGCAATAGAGGCAATATTGGCCCATTGAGGAATGAGGTGGGAGCCCTGGTGACAGAGGATATAAAGAAGGCAGAGGTGCTGAATGCCTTCTTTGCCTCTGTCTTCACTCCTGCAGGGTCTCCCTATGAGCCCCAGATTCATATAGCCCCAGAAGAAGTCAAGATAGAGGAAGAGTTTGACATGGTAGATGAGGATTGGGTTAGGGATCAGTTGAGTAATCTGGACATCCATAAATCAATGGGTCCAGATGGAATGCACCCAAGGGTGCTGAGGGAGCTGGCGGAGGTCATTGCTAGGCCACTCTCCATCATCTTCAGTAAATCATGGGCAACAGGTGAGGTGCCTGAGGACTGGAGGATAGCAAATGTCACTCCAGTCTACAAGAAGGGCAAGAAGGAGGACCCGGGTAACTATAGACCGGTCAGCCTCACCTCCATCCCTGGAAAGGTGATGGAACAACTTGTTCTTGTGACTATCTCCAGGCACATCAAGGACATGGGGGTCATCAAGAGCAGTCAGCATGGTTTTATCAAGGGTAAATCATGTTTGACTAACCTCATAGCCTTCTATGAGGAAATTACTAGGTGGATAGATGATGGTAGAGCGGTAGATGTGGTTTATCTTGATTTCAGTAAAGCATTTGACACCGTCTCCCACAGCATCCTTGTGGATAAGTTGATCAGGTATGGGTTTGGTGACCAGGAAGTGAGGTGGATTAGGAACTGGTTGAAAGGAAGGAGTCAGAGAGTTGTAGTCAATGGGGTAGAATCTGGTTGGAGGTGTGTTACTAGTGGAGTCCCACAAGGGTCGGTGCTGGGACCGGTGTTGTTCAACATCTTCATCAACGACCTGGATGAGGGTATAGAATGTACCCTCAGCAAGTTTGCTGATGACACTAAGCTGGGAGGAGTGGCTGACACACCAGAAGGCTGTGCTGCCATTCAGAGAGACTTAGATAGGTTGGTGAGTTGGGCGGGGAGAAACATGATGAAATTCAACAAGGGGAAGTGCAGAGTTTTACATTTGGGGAAGAACAACACCATGTCCCAGTACAGGTTGGGGGCTGAACTGCTGGAGAGTAGTGTAGGTGAAAGAGACCTGGGGGTCCTGGTAGACAGGAGGATGACCATGAGCCAGCAATGTGCCCTTGTGGCCAAGAAGGCCAATGGCATCCTGGGGTGCATTAGAAAGGGTGTGGTTAGTAGGTCAAGAGAGGTTCTCCTCCCCCTCTATTCTGCATTGGTGAGGCCACATCTGGAGTATTGTGTCCAGTTCTGGGCCCCTCAGTTCAAAAAGGACAGGGAACTGCTCGAAAGAGTCCAGCGCAGAGCTACGAAGATGATTAGGGGAGTGGAACATCTCCCTTATGAGGAAAGGCTGAGGGAGCTGGGTCTCTTTAGCTTGGAGAAAAGGAGACTGAGGGGTGACCTCATCAATGTTTACAAATATGTAAGGGGTGAGTGTCAGGGGGATGGAGTTAGGCTTTTCTCAGTGATGACCAGTGATAGGACAAGGGGTAATGGGTGTAAATTGGAGCATAGGAGGTTCAAGGTGAATATCCGAAAAAATTTTTTTACTGTGAGAGTGACAGAGCACTGGAACAGACTGCCCAGGGAGGTTGTGGAGTCTCCCTCACTGGAGACATTCAAAACCCACCTGGATGAGTTCCTGTGTGATGTACTCTAGGTGACCCTGCTCTGGCAGGGGGGTTGGACTAGATGATCTCTCGAGGTCCCTTCCAGCCCCTAAGATTCTATGATTCTATGATTTTGGCACTGTGATCCTAGAATGTCATGCAGCAACCAAGAGTCACAGCTCAAAACAGACGCACACACCCAAAAAGGCCTACACTTGCATCCAGAAGAACACTGAAGGGACAGTCTCTCCCTTACACCTCCTGTTCATCAGGTGGAAGCAGGAAT
>NW_009952976.1:549064-553042 GCF_000747805.2 Chaetura pelagica | reverse complement strand
ATGCTGGGAAAAGAAAGATACCAACAACATCTGTCTCCCTCTACCACTTCCCTTCCATGGCATGAGCTCTCAGCTACAAGCTGCAGCCCAGAAACAAACAGCTAAAACACCCCTTCAACTTTCTGAGGAGCAAAAAGGGAAACACCAACTATGTCAATCAAGCTCTCCAGCTCAGCATCAACTACCACCTCACACATAGGAAACCCCAGCGCCTGCCTTCCTGCTGGCTGGCTCTGGGACCACCTTACCTGTGGTTTACAAAGTTGCCAGTGACAAAAGAGCCTCTTCTCATCCACAAGGTCTAACCTCAGTGCAGGCAATGCAAAACAACTACAGAAGCCCCAGAGATGGCAAGGCCATAGCACAGCTGCTTCCATACACTTCAAGGAAGCCTATGCCAAACTTGCTTGCCACAGGCTGCTGTGCTACCAACACTAAAGCCAGAGGCAGCAGAGGCTAACATGATTGTAAAGCCCATCTATGACCCAAAGGAGGAATGGTTGTGCTGACCATAGGGGCTGTGCCATTACCTACAGGATCATGACAGGTGTCTCACTGCCCCTGCCCTGCCTGGGTTTCAAGGGGACACACAGAGGAGCTGCACAGATCAGAACCAGAAGAGACATGTTGCACACACATCTCTTGGCTTTGGCTTCATTTCCACATATAAAATGACAGCCTCCCACGTTTACCTTGACGTGGAAATCCACTGGAATGGTCCTGGCTCCCACCAGTTTTTTCATGAGGTAACTTCTCCAGTCAGTGAATTTGGCATGGATAGCTACATATGCGTAAGAAAAAAAGCAAACATTTATGACCAAGGAATTAGAGCACTACACTACACCTTTCTTCCTTTTTGAGAGTCCACCTGTATTAAAAGGTTTTCTTCATATTCAGATCCTGTACCTGCTCTCAGGCAGACTCTGTGCTGCAAGGTGACCCTCACGACTGGCTGCAAGGGATCACCATCAGACTGGACTGGGCCAACCAGACACCAAACTCCACTGTTCTAGATGTGCAAGTGGCATTAGAGTAAAAACACGTGAGCCATACAAAGCAAATCTCAGCTTGCCAGAATTCTGATAAACTGGCATCCCTCTCTAAACTGTTAGCTGAACAAGGGCTAGATCCAGTGCACTCCCCAGAGACACTGTCCAGGACATCAGTTGAAGAAATTTCCCCAAAGGTTAAGCATAGCCACCATGTGGGTCAGAACGAGGAACAGCCACCTGCATTAGCCTCTGCCCACAGGTCAGACACCAGCTCTGCATCCAGCACTCAGGTCAATCACAGGGAGATGCAGAGGGAGCAGTCTCCAGTTTCCCAAATAATCAATTGTTCCTTGTAACTCAGAGCACAAATGGAGCTGTGGTCCCACACACAGTGGGAGGAACTGTCCCGCTGCACTAGGCATAAACCAAGACATGCCCAGGCACATGCTGACCCCTCTTGTTCCACACTCACTTTGTGGTGGTACCAGGATTTTGCTGTTGATGGCACACCAGCCAATGGGGTGAATATCCACTGTGCCCAAATTGCACCAGAAGTCATGGCTGGCGTCATCCTCAAAGCCCTCATATCGCAGAAGGGCCCTGTATCCTGCCAGGACAGAGCAGACAACCAGAGAAAGGCTTTAGAGGCTAAGAATTTCTCCTTTCCCTATCAGACACCACAGGCTTACTCCCTACAGCATGGCCTTCAGAGCTCTGCATAGGTTATCCGAGCTCCTCCCAAACATTCTGGAGACAGAACTGCTCTTGCAAAGAGCCCAGCAACCAGAACAAGAACCAGATGCTGATTTTCTCCCACCCACGCACCATGGTATTTCCTGCTCCAAAATCTTTCAGCAATTGCAGAGCTGATGCTCTGCTTGACCGGCTACACTTGGCTCTCCAAAGCTTCACTCAGAAGGCAGCCATCCCCAGCTGTCAGAAATTACACTGGAGACATACCTACAGTCTGGATGACGGATGCAATCCAGTAAACGCGGCTGGGGAGCACGGCGTCACTGTTCAGCACTTCCACTTTCATACCTTTCACCACATCATCCCACTGATCGAAGAGGGGGACCTAAAGGATTGAGACAGCCACATTGAGTGGCAGCTGTTGACAATCAGAACTGGTCTCAGGCCCTCCTAGCTTTCAAAGCCGTGTTTTAGGCACCTACACTTTCACCTTAGGCCCAGGTTTAGATTCCTTACCCTTCCTATGTCTGCCAGCAGCTTGAAATGCAACCAAACCATCCAGATGTTCACAGAGGATAACAAAAGGCAGAACCTTGTATAGCAACACTTAACTATTTCACTGCCAGCTGTCCTATAATCCCAAAGTAGTTGCTGCCATTCATCCATGGTATCAAAATCCCTCAACTTCAAACTGCCATGTCTTCCCGACCAATCTTCAAGAAAAACACTATTTGGTTAGTGTTAGCAGAGATCACAACTAAAAAGAACATAACAAGTGAGTCTAAACACACAGAAAGGCTGGGACTGCTGTAATAACTAAAAACTGTCACTTCCCCATGGATCTGCCTGGTGGATAGCTGGCCCACAAGGACTGCAAATCAGTAAGACAGGAAGCAGACATGCTGGAGGGGCAATTACTGCCAGGCCCACATAAGCAGAGTTCCTCCCTGCACATCACCCTGGGCTGTGCTCACCCCCACAAAGTGCAAAGGCAACTGGGAGCTTTCTGCTCTTCCCCTGCCCCCTCAGCAAGAACTAACTCTGTCCCCAGCCAGCACTGGGCTATCACCACCAGCAGTACTTCTACAAGTCTCCCTTTGCTTCCTCCTTCAAAACTCCTCGTCCTTTTGTAGGACTCCCAATCTTAGCTGTGAGAAGCCCAAACTTCTTTCCTCGCATCAGATGGGTCTCAATAACCAGCTCTCCAGATCTCTCCCCACTTTGTCACAGGAATGTACAGGGGAGCCCCACACATCCAGCATGTCCCATGCACACTACGAGGGACAGCAAAAAGCTACTCACATGTTTGAAGCAGCTGACAGGAGCTTCCTTGAAGTTGTGCTCCTGCAGGTACTTTCCCCAGTCAAAGCCCAGGACAAGTGCTATAAACAGACACAACAGAAGAAAATCCGGTGAGATTATAAAAAAAACAGAGAGCGCTCAGTTACCTCTGGACTGCTGCTTGCAGCCACATTGTGGCCTGCTCTGTGGCAGAGCCCTGTCCCATCACACAGGGACTCTGTGCTCCAGCACATTTTCTCCAGTGGGAAATTCAAATGCATGAATGCATGGAGACCAGCTCCCACAAGGGGCTCAAAATATTATTAATCAGTTCTTGCTGTCACTTGCTTTTTGGGGGGCAGAAGGAGCAAAAAAAGGGGTCAAAATCAGCCTTGGGCTGAGAGTGGAGACTGCATCATGACAACACTAAACCACTTAGCAGCTTTGCCTGCCAGCAGCAACACTGCAGGGTCACATCAGCAGTGCCTGCTTCCCCAGAGGGTGCTGGGAAAATCAGAGTGAAGTACTGGGATATTAATCCCACAGTCAGTGGGGCAGAGAATGGCTGGGGGCAGCAGGGCACCTTTAAATCAGCTTTGCTGGTACCTTGTGAGAGACTGACTGAAAAAGCTTATGCTCCAGGTCAAGTTGCATGAGGAACAAGGATGAGGCTGCAATAGTGGATGGGCACGAACCCACCAGGGCATTGGCATGGAGAGGGGAGAGAGACGTGCCCTGTGTCCTGACAGCCTGTGTTGGAGTGATCCACACACACACGTTTCATACCAGGCAGGGTACCAGAGGGGAGGAAGAGCAGGCTGTAGCGCTTCCAACCCTTCAGGTGTCCTCATTTCTGTGGCTCCAGTAGCTGCATCTCCTCACATTTCTTACACTCACCATCCTGGCCTGTCAGTGTCCCATCTGCCAGCTGCCCTGTACCCTGTGAATGAAGGAAGGCCCCAATCTTGGCTGACCAAGCTGCCTTGTGCAAGACTTTAGCTTTCTTCGTTGG
>NW_009952976.1:545879-548903 GCF_000747805.2 Chaetura pelagica | reverse complement strand
AAAAGAAAGGAACACTAAAGGGACAAAAGAAAGGAACAAAAGAAGGAACATTACAGTCCCTGTAACTGGTAAGCCAAGCATGCATCAACTCCTTGGGATGATTTTCAGGTTACTACACATTTTACTAGTGCTCACAGGAACAAGAAGAAACAGCAGGTAAAATATCACTGTGTCCTTCCTCAGCTTCTAGGGGGCACCACCTTTCAGTGGGCCCTTTCTCTGGGGTCTTCAGGCAGGAAAAACAAACCACTGATAATGGCAGTCTGACCTTTAACTAGAGAGCAACCACCCAGCCCTGCACACAGGCACATCTGGCTCCATCCCCAGGGAAGGAAGGAGTTGAACTCACCTGCAGTCTGGCCAGGATGCTGGCCTTCTTAGAGTTTGAGGAGTAGCTTCTGGAGCAGGAGACACTGCAGAAACGTTTGGTCTTGGAGAAGAAAGCCTCCCTGGTGCCCACAATCCCACACATCTCACATACAGCTGAGAGAAGGAAGGGACAAAAACGTGAGTAGTTTGTAGGGTAAATAAACTACAAGGACAGAGCTGAGCCCAGATGACCCTCATTGCAAACAGCAGCTGTCTTATTCTTCCTCTCACCCCTGTGTTTTAGTGTGTTGAGTTGGTGTGGCCAGTTTCGGCAGCAGGGGAGGAGCCCCAGGGGTGGCTCCTGTGAGAAACTGCTGAAAGCTCCAGCAGCTCCAAAAAAATCCAGCCCTGCCTCCCCAGCTACCACGGAGCCCATCAGCGACAATGGATGCTAGTCTATGATTAACATCTTCAAGAAGGGGAAACCAACTGCTACAAGTCTTCAGGAAAGAGGAGAGAGGGAGGTGAGAGTAATACTGGAGCAGAGATACCAAGGTCAGTGAGGAAGGAGGGAGAGGAGGTGCCGAGGCAGAGGTTCTCCTGCAGCCTATGGTGAGATGGCAGGCTGTCCCCCTGTAGGAACATGGTGGAGCAGAAGTGGACCTGCAGCTGTGGTGAATCCCATTCCAGGGGAGTTGACTGTTCCCAAAGCAGGCTGTGACTCTGTCACTCTGTGCCTGCACTGGAGCAGTCTGTTTCTGAGGGACTACAACTCATGGGAGGGACTCATGTCGGAGGAGTTACTGAAGAACTCTCTCCTGTGGGAGGGACCCCACGTTGGAGCAGGGGAAGACCATGAGGAATTCAACCTGAGGAGGAAGGAGCAGCAGAGACAGTGTGTGACAAACTGACTGTAAACCCCATTCCCTGTTCCCCTAAGCCACTGAGGGAAAGGAGGTAGAGAAACCGGGAACAAAGTACTTTGGGCCCAGGAAGAAGGAAGGGCTGGGGTGATGTATTTAAGCTCTGGTCATTGTTTTCTTTTTGTTATTTTTGCATTTGATAAATTTATTTTCTCCCCAGGTTGAGTTTGTTTTGCCCATGACCTTACCTGGTGAGTGAATACTCCCTGTCCTTGTCTCAACCCACAGCCTTTTAGTTGGATTTTCTCCTCCCAGTTCCATGGTGGAGGGAAAGGTGAGTGACTGCTGCATGGTTGTCACTGGCTGGGCCTAAAACAGCCTTTTTTCTTTTTTTTGTGCCCAATATGGGGCCTGAGACAAGGATAATAATTAGGAGAGGTAAGGGGCAAAACATGGACTGAGGTACAATTATAGGGTTACACTTGTGGTGAAGGGGTGAGGTGTGGATTGTATGTAAATTACTTATTTCCATTTGATATTGTGATGTTTTTATTTTGGTGTGGGAATTATTTTTTTTTTTCGAGTGAAGTTTGTGAATTTTGTGATAAATGTGGATTTCCCTACCCCCTGTGGGAGGGATCCCATGTTGGAGCGGGGAAGGATAGTGAAGAATCCTTCTTCCTGAGGAGGAAGGAGGGGCAGAAAACAACGTGTGATGCACTGACTTTAAACCCTATTCCCTGTTCCTCTGTGCCGCTGGGGGGAAGAAGGTAGAGAAATCGGGAACAAAGTAATTTGGGCTGGGGAAAAAGGGAGGAGTCAGGTGAGGTATTTAAGCTCAGGTCTTCATTTTCTCTTAGTCCTGTTTGCATCTCCCACAGTGAGGGGAGAAGTGAGCAAGTGGATGTGTGGTTCTTACTTGCTGGCTGAGCCTAAACCACAACTTTTAGGTAGAACCGTCAGGCAGGGCAGTACCTGGCTCGGAACCGCTGTCCTCTGCGAGTTGGCCTGTGGGGAGCTGGTGCACGGGAGAATTTGGAAGCTCCCCAGCTTCCCGGCCTGCCGCCTCATCATCACTAGATTCATCCAGACAGGAGCTGCTGTCACTGCCCATGCTGCTGTGGTAGCCCCGAAAGCTGTCGTAACCTCCAGAAATGTCCAACTCATCATCCTCATCATCATCATCGCCCTCCTCCTCCACCCGCTCCAAAGATGAAGTCTTGTGGCAGAAGGTAGACACCAACTGAAAAAAGAACCAGTCTCCTTTAAAAAAAAAAAGAGATTTTACACCATGCCCCACAACAAGCTTGCTTTCACTGCTGGGGGGGGCCTCCTGGATTGGGGAGAGGCCTCAGGGTGAGCAATGAGTCCATGCAGATCCCAAAGGCAGCAGTCTGTGTCCCTAGCAGAGAAACTATTATCCCTGCAATAGGTCCCTTTGCAGGTATTTCACAGGCTGCATCCTGCTTCCCAAGAGGAAACAAACAGCCACAGAGCTGCAGCTATATAGAAAAAAGTCTGAGGAACACAGAAAGAGTACAGGGAACTGCACTGCCATGTTGATGAGGACAGACTGCATCCTTCCAGCCACTGTCTCTCCCAACAACACTTGCACAACAGAAACAGTGCAGACACAATCAAGATTAAAGCCACAACAAACTTCTAGCATAAAGCACAAACCTGCACACTCTGACCACCACAGCTCACAAGACCAGTACAGCTGGATGTCATCTGGACAAATTCAACCCTGGAGAAAGTTCATGTCCTTTGGAAACTGCATAGTCCATAGCTGACCTCAATTCAGAAGCTGTGTCAGCCGGATGACAGAACACCTGCTAAAGACTTTTTCCCT
>NW_009952976.1:544346-544676 GCF_000747805.2 Chaetura pelagica | reverse complement strand
CAGGTATCTCCACAACAAAACATCTTCACTAGTTCTTTGTACTTGCTGTTACAGCCAGAGAGAGGCAGCAACTGAAGTAAGAGCATGGAAACCCAGTAACTGTTCCTCAGACTAGAGAAATCTCAAACTGGGCTCCAAATAAGCATAAAAAAAAAAAAAAAAAAAAGATAGGAAAAGGAGTTGGTAACTCATGAAAGACCAGCGAGAACTCAGCATCAGCACCCAAGGAATGATGGAACACAACAGTAGATCAGATACAATTGTTCATCAAAGTGAACAGAAAGGCAGGTCGGATACAATTGTTCATCAAAGCGGGCAACAACAAAAGAT
>NW_009952976.1:543851-544290 GCF_000747805.2 Chaetura pelagica | reverse complement strand
TGGGTATGATTACAGACCCATGAACAGGAAGGTCAGACTTCACTCACTGCAGTCTCTCCACACCCTCTCTGCTTTTACACAAAACAGACCCAAGGTCCTCAAGAAGACAGGGGTACAGTTCCACAGTCTCAGATAGTTTCCTGATGCCTGAAAGGCCTGAACTCCTCAAGTAAATAAATAAATAAATAAAGCAGCACATTGATCCCTCTCTCCTCCCTTTCTGCGGGTGGACTTTACTTCAGCTCACAGGAAGCGGGCGCCTTAGGACGGCGACTCCAGCACAACACGAATGAACCTCGCGGCTGCGTTACAAGCTCCCAGAGCTCACAAGCGGGGGGAACAGCACCACCCGCAGCCCCCTCCGGGAGCCGAGGGGGACGCAGGGGCCTATCCCGACGGGGGCAGCCCCCAGCACCCCCTCCAGCACCCGCCTGGCCTC
>NW_009952976.1:534932-542533 GCF_000747805.2 Chaetura pelagica | reverse complement strand
AAGGGAGCCAATTGGAGAAGAGCTTGTTCTCGACGGGCATGACGGGAGCTGTAGTTCTTGCCCCGCCGCGGCGGCGGAGCGGCCATGGAGGCCTCGTTGTGTGTCACAGGACGTGCTGGGCAGCCCGGTGAGCGGGCAGGGCCTTGGGCCGGGCTGGGAGGAGAGCCCGCAGGGTGCTGGTACCCAACGCCAGGCTGGCAAGTCCCCGTGCCGCGCGGCTGAGGCCCCCAGCGCGTCCCCCGGCCCGGGCGGGAATAACCAACACGAGTTGAGGCCGCTGCTCCTCGCACCCCCAAGGGATCCGTCTCGGGCATTTCATGCGTAAACAGATGGGGTTTTTAGAAGAAAAAACCACAAAAAATAAAAAAAGTATTACCTAGGCAAAACAGGCCTTTAAGTGCTTGCTTTGCTATGTAATTGGTTTTTACACTTTTATGCATTTATAGCGCAGCTTCTTAATGGTACAAAGGATTCTCTCCCTTTTGGGCTTGTTTTTTTTTTCCCCCCTCATGGAAAAGAAGTGTCTTACTGGTAGCAGGAGCAACACCCCTCACCCTGGCCCACTGTCCAGAACAGCCAAAACACAAGTGGCTCTCTGTATGTCTCTGGCATTGATTGTCTTTTACACAGAAGCTAATTCCCTGCTCCCCCTTCTACTCTTTCTTACCACCTTCATTGTGTTTACCTTGTCAAAAGAAAAGGAAAAACAAAGCCTGTACTGAAGGTTCCTTCTCTGTACAGACCTTGCAGTGAGTAGCTGAACAAAAAACGTGTGAAGCACACGCACAGCTCCTGCACATCATATGGCCTTAGCTGCCAGCAAAAGTCAGGCAGCATGGAAAGGTTCATTCCAAAGACTTAGCAGTGTTACAGACACTGTAACAGAACCCAAAGGCACCAACACAAAGTGACAGCCTGTCACTCTAGATGCAAAGGAGCATCACCATCGGTATGAACCACACAAAGAATCCCAGGCAGTGACAGTGGAACACATTTATTACAGAGGAACAGAGATGGGGAGCTTGCAAAGCTTCCTGACTGCAACTTGATCAGCAGATTTCCCTAGTGTCAGGGGTCCTCCAGGTTCAGGTTTTCCAAACAAACCTCCAGCACCGTTAAGAAACAGAAAACAGCTTTTAAAGTACGTTAGTAATGTAGCTGATAATTAAATAAATTATAAAGGCTGTTATCCCCTTGCAAATACTGCTTTACAGTGCACTGCATGACACACAACAAATGTATTTCCAGAAGATACACAAAACCAAAAGTTCATGAAATCCTTCCACTGCAATAGTCGTTCATGTAACACGTTATGAGCTGTTGCTCGTGTGCATCCTGCTTCCTTCTGAGTGGAATGAGCAGCACTGCTCCCTCAGGTCACAGGCAGGCTGGCTCAAGGCTTCCTGAGAGCTTGAGCGAAAACGAGTTCTGTCTTGACACAGAACAGATTTAAAGGCAGTCACAATCCCATGGCTGTTCATTTGTCATTGTGGTTCTAAATATTGTGGCTCTTTTCAACAATAGTAGTATTTAAATAATTTCATTTTAATCAGATTAACATTGATTAACGAATACTTATCTTTAATAATAAAAAAACTTGTTCTGTAACATTGTTTGTCAATGACAGTAAGCTGGGTGGTGCAATCTGTATGTTAGAGGGATGGGTTGCCGCCCAGAGGGACCTGGACAAGCTGGAGAAGTGGGCCCAGGTTCAACAAGGCTGAGTCCAGGGTCCTGCACCTGGGCCAGGGCAACCAGGGATAAGAATACAGGCTGGGGGAAGACATGCTAGAGAGCAGTCCTGGAGGTACTAGTGGATGGAAAGCTGGACATAAGCCACCAATGTGCAATTGCAGCCCAGAAGGCCAACCACATCCTGGGCTGCATCAAAAGAAGAGCAGTCACCAGATTGACAGGTGATTCTGCCCCTCTACTCTGCCCTGGTGAGACCTCACCTGGAGTGCTGCATCCAGCTCTGGTGCCCCCAACACAGGAAGGATGTGGACCTGTTGGAGCACATCCAGAGGAGGGCAACAAAGATGATGAGAGGCCTGGAGCACCTCTCTTATGAGGACAGGCTGAGGAAGTTGGGGTTGTTCAGCCTGAAGAAGAGAAGACTCTTGGGGTACATTATAGGAACCTTCCAATATCTGAAAGGAGCCTGTAAGAAGGCTGGGGAAGACCTGTTCAGAAGGGCATGTAATGATAGGACAAGCAATATTAGTTTTAAACTAGAAAAGGGTAGATTTAGGTTGGCCATAAGGAAAAAGTGATTTAATAGGAGGGTGGTGGGTCTCTGGAACAGGTTGCCTAGAGAGGTGGTGGAGGCCCCATCCCTGAAGACATTCAGGGTCAGAGTTGATGGGCTCTGAGCAATCTGATCTAGTTGGAGATGTCCCTGCTTATTGTTGGGGGCTTGGACTACATGACCTTTATAGGTCCCTTCCAACCCCATACAATCCATGATTCAATGATCCTCATAAAGCCAGCCCCTTTCTTTAGGGATATAACAGTCCTAGCAATGTCAAAAAATGAAATTCTAAAACTTAGATTAGACTTCACTTTTCCTGTCTCCTTCCCTACTGCTGCTCTGGGCCTGGTCTCTGTTTTGATGCCATGTGAAATACAAAATTCAGAAAGATCTTTATGAAAAGGCTGCTGCCAGGTAAAAGCACAGAAGGAGTCCAGGATGCAATGGGAGGGATTATTCTTGTAGGACAGGAGCCAGGCTGCTTTCTCAGAGCTGAACACAGGTACTCAACTCCCTGCTGTGCAGCTGGAGAAGCTTTTTGTACCTAATCACCAGCTCTGTCCCTTATCACCACGCCTTCCTTTAGGAGAGTTAGCATACTGGTTCTTTGTGCTTGTCTACTGGGACTTGTCCTCTCACCTGTGCTCTGGGCTGAGGAGCTCATGCTCCAGGTCTCCAGGCTTCACAAATTCATCCGCTGCTCCTCCAGAGCCTCTTTTGTCAGTTTTCTACTCTCTGTCATATCAAAGAGCTTATGAGAATCCTGGCAGCTCATGGGCCTAGTTTCACTTCCAGCCCCAAGTGGCAGCCATTCTGGGTACAGGGCCACCTTCCAAATTATTGCAGTGGGAAGTGGAACGTGGCTTTGGTAATGCTTTCCCTCTCACCTCCTATGCTGATACTGTATGAATATTTTTTAAAAATCACAAAGCACTACAAGGGTTAATTTTTTGTCATCAGCACTGGAGAAAGCAGCCATTTTGAGGGAAAAATGTTTATAGACTTGTAGCCCTTGGTCATATGTTCACAATACTGTCTTTGAAAAAGGAAGGTATAGCAAGCTCAGAAAACCAACAAGCAAACAGAATAAATCCTTATAAAAAGCCCAAATCAACATGTTCTGCTTAACTTTTGGCAGACCAAGTTTACAAAGGTAACTGTGAAATGAAAACAGAAAAATAAAGCTAAATGGTCACCACCGTGATGATGATGACAGCACAGGATTTCCCTGCACCAGGTAGTCAGTAACCCCACTTCTCTTACTTGCAGACATCCCTGGCTGTGGCTGTCCCATGCTGGGCCCTTGATTCATGGGAGCCTGTGGCATGCCTGGAGCATTTGGGATCATGTTTTGTTTCTGCAGCCTGGTTCTTCGTATCTCCTCCAACTCCTTCTGAATCTTATAGATCTTCTCAGCTATCAGGTGGTAGTACTCTGCCTGTTGGGGAGGAATTCAAACCATGAAAGATGACGACACACGCATTGAGTAAAGGCAACAGGTCACAATGCTCCAAGCTTGCCAAGCAGCCTCACAGATACATTTCAGCTTGGATGGAAGTAGCTCTCCCTTTGCAGGGGTTGCCACACAGATAGGAAGGCAAAAAGGGGCACTGTTCAGGGCACTGCTGGCAACCATTAGGCTAACACAGGATATTGCTCTTCCCCTGTATCATGTCTGTCACTTCTTTATGAAAATCACAGTGAAGAGCTTCATCTGCCTTCAGGGAACACTGAGATGTCTTGAGCACATCACACCCCAACAGGCACCACCCTGACCCCAGGCACACCCAGGCAGAAGCGTGCAGCTGGTTGGCTCCCAGACCCCATCCACCAGCCCCAAAACATGCTCCCTCCGTCTGAGCCTCTCATCTGTGCCTTCATTCCTCTTCCTCCACAACCACTATGGGATCAAGGCAGAGATACACACGACTGGACAAGAGATGATGTCGTATCTCACCCTGCTGTTTGCTGATTCATACATATCCCCTTCCACTTTCCAAGCATAAGCCACCAGATTCTCCATATGCTGATCCTTCAGTGCTGCAAGGTCAGGAGTAGGAAATATGGCTTGGACACTGGGGGGGTACAAAAACCACACAGGTAATTAGTTTGTCTCCAGACCAGGACATCAGCACTAACCCCAGGGATCTGAACACAAAGTGACAAGCCAGTTTTCCGGGAAACGTTGCCCCTGTGTAGACGGCTTGAGCACAGAGTGGGACACTCCCCGTACAACAGCCCCAATCCAGCAGATGCAGCTCCAAATTTTGGGCTTCTGCTTTCCCTTCTCATGGACACTGACAACACTCACTCCTGGGCCCCTAGTTTTGGAATCCAGGCTTTCTCCTGTCCCCCACACACACCTCAGAGCGTGTTGTTTTGATATAAGCTACTCACAATTTATGAACAAGGTGGTTTCGGAGATCCTGAGTAATATCTTAACGCCATGGCTTCTGGCTGCCCTCTGACAGCTCCGAGCCTCCTGAGCCCAGGGGTAACTTGCACACCATAGCCACTTACGCTGCTGCAGTTCTCCAAAGGAAGCACCGACTCCGCAACACGCACCGGAACAAAGTCGGTACAGATATATAGTTTGGAGCGGGGGTTTCCCGGCAGGGAGAGGGAGGGATGTGGGATGGGGTGTGGCCTTTGGGAAGAGGTCCCAGCCAGCTCTGAAGTAGGAGATTGAAGCTGTTGCTGCTTCTTAGTTCTCAAGGGCTGTGGAGCATAGAGAAAACCTTTGTCAGATCATCCTTCATGTTACACTGGCATTCGTATGCATTTACAGCAACCTGTTATTAAATCACACCGTGCAGCTGACGCCGTGATTGAACAGCCTGTGGGGTGAACAAATAACCTGACACCAGACCCAAGGAGCATCCCAGTTAAGGTCTGCCAGTGAATGTCAACACAGCGCTGCATACAAGTCATAACAAAAAAGTAACAGAAAAAATTGTGTCTGGATTTAGAAAAACCGACAACTATGCCTGGTTCTGAGGCTGCCCTGAGAAGAGAAGAAAAGAGTTAATTGTCTAACTGTCTGGGAGGTAAACCTCTTAGTTTTAAGTATTTACCTCATCTCATTCCCCAGAAATATCTGGCTGTTGAGTGTTGAGCTGTGCTGCCCGTTTCCTCTGCAAGCCTGGGAAGATACAGGGCACCACCATGCCCTGCCAGGTCACCTTCCCCAGCAGAAGGGGTGGCCTGGAGGACCAGTAAGTCCATCTAGTAACTGAGGCATTAAAACATCCACATGGCCTGACATGTTATATGCAATTTACCAAGATGGGCACCCCATTACATGTGCTTTCCCAAGCTGCTAAGGGCCCTCTCTCACTTTCCGTGAAGATGCTGGGGAATTGGGCCCAAGTGACAGAAAAAACGTTTGAAATATTTCAGTATAAGCTCAGACTGAGAAAAGAGTGAGCAAACAGAGGAGAACCTGAGGTCTTTATTTTTAAACTCATTATTTTAAAATTCGACCTTCTGGTGGCTCTAAGCCACCCAGTGACTGCAATTACAAGCCATGGCAGCATGGGTGCTGTTAGACCCAAGTCACACCTCCAGCTGTCAACCTATGGGACTGGTGAGATAACCCTCTGCTCACCAGGGCGATGTACCAGGTCATTTCAGTGCCACTCTCCAATCTTCACACCTCATTGATGAAAAAAGGAGGAGGGAAAACCCCACAAAATCATCCTGGAAACAAACCTTCTGATTTTACCCCCCCATCCCATCCCAGTGCTGGACAAAGATTTGCTTTGAAATAATAAATATTGTTCTCCCTTTGATTATTTGGAGCCAACTGAATTGAGGAAAAAACAGCTCTGAGCTTCTATACTAAGAAACTACACAAGCACCAAAGAGTGGCCTAGAAGCTCCCATCAGGACACAAGAATACATGATTCAAAGAATCTGGATTTAAAACAATGCTGGTATTTTATTACACAGATGATGACCACATCATGGGTGTAGTGACTGGATTCTGGAATTCCCCTTCAAAACAGAATTCAAGAGAATTGAGTCACTGCTGAGTCACTGGGAAGCCATGTATATTCACTCCCTCCCCCGCATTACAGGGCCGTTGAAGATGCAAACTGGCTTCTAAAGACTCAAGGTGATCTCAAGTGTGTCATTGGCTCATCTTTTCTTGGAGGTTGCAGAATACCAGCTGGGCTGGGCAGTGTGTGGTGTGGGTTACAGTGGCAAGGCTAAGCAGGAACAGAGACTTGTCTTGCCCATGGGTTTGCACCTCTCAGTGTAGACCACAGACTGGAAGCTGTTTGGGATACCAACTTAAAAAGCAAGTCCTGATCTTTGGCTGGACAGACATGTAATCTCCACTGCAGCTGTGATCAAAGCGAATTAAATTCTTTGCTTCAGCACAGTACTGATCTAGCACCACAGTGGGTAGCTAGTCCCTCTCCTATGACCTGTTGTCAGCTCCCCTTTCCTCCAGAGGAAGTTTTCAGGTCTTTTTCTTACAATGGAGAAGAAAATGTGCTGCTCCACAAACCAAGTAGGCTGCGTGAGTTGCATAGGGATGGGCACACTCACATCCCCCCCTGTGCCCCTGAAATACCCTTTCAGGCAAGACACAGCACATGGTCTATAGTCCAGGAGAGGAACAGCATGGGTTACAATAGGTGGACTGACAAAAAAATGTCCAAAATACCTGCCCCAAGGGTCTTTTTTAGAGAAACTTGAAGTTACCGACCTGCTACCAGAATAGCAGAACACATTTGCACAGGAAGAACATGGGATTCACTGACCACTCCTCTTGCTCCAGCTGCAATCTCAAGGAAGCAAAGGAAAAGCAAACACCTGAAGGGCCTTCAGCTTAGGGAGCTGGGGTTGCTACAAGTAGAAGATGGGGCTCAGGTTTCCAGTGCTGTGTTTGCAGTCCTCACTCTTGCCTCACAGCCCCTATCCCTGTGTCTACTGTCTGCAGCAGCAGTGCAGGAGCCTGGGCCCTGGCTTACCAGACATCATTTCCCAGACTAAATGTGATGTGCAAGTCCTGCCTTCCAGTCCCTTGAAGATCTTTTCTATACCAGCCAGGGATGCCCTTTCATCTGAGCTCCTGCTTCACCAGTCCCAGAGTTTCATGGTGCTGTGACTCTTCTTCCACAAGGTATGCAGCTGTACCTACATTCTCTCCCCATTTTAGAAAGGCTACAGCAATGGTGTGGGATAACAAAGACAATGAAAAGCAAAAGTGAAGAAGGAAACAAGCCTAAATGAAGGACTGCCTCCTCTCCTGGGCAGCAGAAGCTGTGCCCTTTCAGTCAGAGGAGCGGGGTTGGCTAAAAGCGTTCTTCTTGGAATGCCACTCACGCTGCCTTCCTAT
>NW_009952976.1:534546-534903 GCF_000747805.2 Chaetura pelagica | reverse complement strand
TTCCTGCTGTTGCTTTGGGGGCCTTGGGGAGAAGCAAAACACTCACTGATAGAGCTTGTGGTTGCATCCCACATAGATCTGTGGGATACGCCAAGATATGCCAGAGCCTGCCCCCACTCAGCACACCTGGGGAGAACAACAGTCGGAGCCATGCCAACTTCACCAGGAGCTCTGAAGGGCTTCAAGGATGGCTATGGGAGAGGGCACCAATAATAATTCCTCCACCCTCCCTAAATCCACCACGTGCCCTACAACAGGAGCTTAGACTGGAGCTGTGGCTGATTGCCCATTGCCTACTCACAGCACTGGTTACAGAACAGGTTTCCCTTTGAAACATCCACTGTATGCAAGATTCCT
>NW_009952976.1:491288-534250 GCF_000747805.2 Chaetura pelagica | reverse complement strand
GGGAAGTTACAACTGAGACCCTTTTCTAAGGCAATGCAACTAAAGCAACTCAAGCAAATCATCAAACCCTCATTTTTCTAAACGAAGTGCCAGGTGTAAGTTGGGCAGGCAGATGTCAATGCACACAACATGCCTGTCAAGGCTGATGGAGCAGCTCAGTGGCTTTTCAATCATGATGCAGCCACTGCACATGGAGCCCACTGTGCTCTCACACTTTCAGGAGCTGGGCTAGGCTCTGTCTCAGGCTGGGATCTATAGCAGGTGACCTGTTTTGATGAGCCAAGGGAGGAAATGGCTCCTTGTGAAAACTGACAGTTACCCAAGGGTTGTGTTGTACAAAGGGCAGCCTATAAGACGGTTTGTAAAAACAAACATTCCCCAGCCAGGGCAACATATGGCTGTTCTTCAAATAAAAGCCCATTTTAAGGGTAGGAGGCCTCTTCACAAACTTAAGCAGAACCAGTCATTAGGAGCAGATGCTTCTGGCTACTGCTGTCTTTCAGTAAAGGATCTGCTCCAGACTCTCCAGAGTCCTTGACTTTGGCTGGAACTGAGAGGAGCACAAGCAAGGACATGGTGTGTGTAAAAACACCATTTTGGAAACAAGAGGCGAGTTTTTTGCTGACAAACTAAGCATGCATCAAATACTGGAGGAAACACTGGAAAAGGAAGCAGAAGCTGAAATGAGTGTCACTGACTCAGCTTGTAATGTGCTGCCAATTTTGTAAGAGGTCACAAGCTCTGCATCATTTGAGTAACTTGGGCACTGTCAGGCTTTGTCTGGACTTGGCCTGCCAGGAGCTGTGCTGTAGCTTGTTTCACTGTTGTAACAATTGTCTAATGACAGGTGACTGGTACCAACATTGATTTGGTGTTTTACAGTTATCTGATGTGACACAATGCATAGATATTATTGCAACTAATAGATAGCAGGTACCAGGGAGAAGCCTGTGCTGGGCCTAGAGCACAGCTCCTGGAGAGCAGTTAACAGAGGCAGGGGTTTGCACAGTGCGGTGCACAGAGGGGGTCAGGGTCCCCGTGCTCAGCAAGGGGGTTGATGTGCCACATGGCATGGTCTCCTGCAGTCATTGGAACAGCTCTCCCTGTAATGTCAGAGCCTCCACCCAGGCTGAGCTCTCCTGCAGGAGGATACGGCTTTGCAAATCTTTGTGCTACAGGGAATATTTTAGGCTTTTTGCTTTGGCTGAGGCTAGGGCAGAACAGGATCTTCTTGGACACCCTCCACTTTCAAAAGCCTGAAACCCCCATCTGTAGTGAAGGCAAAGTCTGTGCTCATCAGGTTGGGAATCAAAGACTCACTTGATGACGAAGGCTGGAAGCTTTTGACTTGTGGCTCCATGTCTCCTGCTCCACCTGCACATGTACAGGAAACAAGAATCTGTTCAGTGCCTTCACAGCAGATGTGAGGCTTGGAGCTGTGTCCAGTGAAACGTCTGAACCTCCTGGTCCTGAGTCGTGCAGCAACATCATGCAGAAGTGGTGGGTGCTGGTAGTGAGAGACTTCCTGCTGCAGTGGATGAAGGTCACCATCTACCAACCTGCCTAAGGACATGTGCTGCTTGCTGGGTTCTCAGATCTGGGATGTTATGGAGAGGCTGCCAGGGCTTGTCCCGCCACTGTTAACCTCCCTGCTGCTCTTCCACATGGGCATCAATAATATTGCAAGAGGAGACCCAAAGCATATCAAGTGTGACTGTGTGGCTCTGGATGCCATGGGCACAATAAGAGGGGCTAAGTAGTCTTGTACTGGTGAGGAAGAAGAACTTCAAGGGCAACAGATGCAGCCTGCAGGTCAACAACTGGTTGTGCAGCTGGTGTCAACAGGGATTCAGCTTTTCTGACCATGGGACAGTCTTCAAGCATCAAGGACTGTCATGAAGAGAAAGGATCCATATGACCAAGGGGGCAAAAACATCTTTGCTAAGTGGACAACGGCTGCTCAGCCAAGAGAACTTTAAGCCAGAGACAACAGGTGAGGGACAGGAGAACTGACAATCAAATGAGGAAGTGATGGGCTAGCTTGGCAAGCAAACCATGCAGCATGATGTGGGCAGGAGAGATCTTGGTATGTGGCAGGTGGGGGCCCAGCCCACATATATGCATGAAAACAAGGACATGCTGGGAGGACAGCTTCCTGGGAAAAGCTCTTAAAACTTTACTGGGAAATCAGCACATCTGTGTGACTCTCTGAAGTTCCCTGCTTTCAGAAATACCACCTCCCTGAGACCTGTGGGAGCAAGGAAACACTCTCTGTGAAGCAGAATCTGGTTAGAGAACATTTAAACAAACTAGACATGGGACTAGTTTAAACAAACTAGTTCATGGGACTTCATGGTTGCACACCCAAGTGCTGAGGGAGCTGCCTGATGTCATTGCAAGGCCACTCTCTATTATAAGGTTGAAGTGACACAGGGAGGGGAAGTTCCTGAGGAGTAGAAGAATGAACTCCTGTCTGAAGGAATGGAATCTCAGGAACTACGGGACAGTCAGCCTCACCTCAATCCCTGGGAAAGTGGCAGAGCAAATGTTCCCAGAGACCATTTCCAAACACATTAAAGCCAAGAAAGTGAACTGGAGTAGTCACGATGCGTTTATAAAGGTAAAATCACACTTAAGCAACCTTACAGCTTTCTGTGATTCTACAACTCTTGGTCAATGGGAGGAGAGCAGTGAGCGTTACCTTGAACTTACTGTAGGCTTTTGACACTATCTCTGACAACTCATGGGCTAGATAAATAGATAGCAAGATGGACTGGAGGGTTGGGATCAGTGGCACAAAGTCCTGTGGAGACAAGTCACTAGCGACATACTCCAGGAGTTGGTACTGGGGCTAGTACTGTTTAACATCATCTTTGATAGTGATGCAGAAGATGGGGCAGAAGAATTTTACAGACATTACAAAACTGGGAGGAGTGGCAGATACACCAAAGCATGGTGCTGCCATCCAGAAGCACCTCAGCAGGCTGAAGGAATGGGCTGCCAGGAACTTTGTGAAGTTCAACTAAGGGAAATTCTTGCATTTGGGAGGAACAACCCCATGCACCAGCACATACTGCAAGGCAGCCTGGCAAAAAAGGACCTGAGGGTCCTAATGGCAAGTTGAACAATATGCCAACAATGTGCCCTTGTGACATAGAGACACATCTGGAATGTTACATCCAGGTCTGGGCTCTCCAGTACAGGAGCGATATGGACATCACAGAGTGAACTTAGCAAAGGGTCAGGAAGATGATGAGGGGACTGAAGCATCTTGTCATGCAAGGACGGGCTGGGAGAGCTGGGACTGTTTGGCATGGAGAGAAGGCTTAGGGGGATCTTACCTTGTCCACAGAGGTGGACAAGAGGTGGCACCTCCATCCTGGAGATACTCATCTGGATGCAGCAGCATGCAACCTCCTTTAGGTGACTCTGCTTTGAGCAGAGAGCTGGACTAGACAGTTCCCAGAAGTGTCTGCCCACCTCAGTCATTCTGTACTAACAAGTGGCTCTTCTTAGAATAAGGCATCTACCACACCAGAATTTGAAAGCCAAACCAACCACAATGCAGACACATCCAGTCATGAGACAATACTGCAGGCCTAGGGCTATTAGCAATTCACAGGTAGCCAAGTCATCAGAGTAAGCAGGAGCTGTGTAAAACCAGTTTTCGGGGTAAGGAAGAACAAGTGTGCAACATATGTAAAACACTCCGTAAATGGTAAACTTGTACATAATGTGGAACAACGAACTGGGGAAGAGCAAATTTATTTTTTACAAGACCCCAAGAGTGAGGAAGAAACCAGCGTTATACTCCTCTGTGTGACTGCAGGTCCTCCCCACCTGCTACTTCAGTCATCGACCCTGGGACTCAAAGGGGTGCTGGAAGGGATACGCATTAGAAAATTTACATCACTGAGCTGCCTATTATTTTACTAGATGCATTTGCATCATTGTGACTGGACAATAGATCTTTGATCGCCCTGCTAGAGAGTTGCATGTGAGGTTGTTGCTGGTCAAAGTGAAACAACGTACCCTTAGATGCACACAGCAGCAATAAAGATGACATCCTAATTTTGTTGCTATCCTACCACTTCCCCAGTCAGCCACAGCATTTCCCCAACTGGTGAGTTCTGGTTCTCCAGTAGAAGCAGGGAAAAAAGTGGCAAATACACGTAAGGGAAAGAAACCCCATACAAATTCAAGACCCTCAATCATCCATACCACTCCAAAAAACCCACAACATTTCAACTTGGCTCAACAGCATCTACAAAGAGGGACAGCAGCAGTGCGGTCACATAAAAGGCCTCATAGCATCTTTTCAGCAAGTCACTATGTTGACATTCAAAAGTGGAAGATCTGTAGCTCTTTAAACCAAAGCTCCTCTGCAAAATCTCGATGCTTCCCCACTTCAGCACAGACCAAATGCTCCCATGTGAGTCAACACAAATTCAAAATTCTAAACAAGTGTTTTGTTAATGTGGCAAATAGCCTTCATTCATGCCCCCGTGTTGGGATGCTTGAAAAGCATGCAAGTCAGAAAGCTGGGCACGTTTTACACGTTGCTAGCCAGGATGTGGTCAGAAGGAATTTTATTTATGCTCCAGCCTGAAAGTAAAACTAAGCTTTGCTTGGGTGGGGGAAGAGGAAAGCTTGCCATGACTGGGACAAGAGAATGCAGCTCTGGACCATCCCAGTCTGCTGCCCTAGCATTCAACATGCGTCTTGTCCTCTGCTCTCCTTTAGCGCAGGCCCAGAGCAGTTCCTCCCAGAGCAGATCAGGTACTTTTGGACTTGGTGCAGAGCTGGTCTGTGCAACATGGGCTTGATTAGTTTGAGAATTATCGAGGGGGGGAATACCAAAATACACAGCTTCTTTCCATAAGCCTTCCAGGGACTTTCCAACATCTTGCTGATGTTGGAAATACACATTTTTTAGATGAGATTAATTGTCCTACTTTCTATTTATACCCAAATGTCAAGTATCTCACTCCCAATCTAACAGCCTTGAATATCTGCCCACACTTTTGTTTGGCACTTGGCTGAGGCTCCCATTCTATTTGTCCAGGTTCCACTTGTCATCATCTTCCAACCAGCAGTTTCCTAAGGATGGCTTGTTGCTGTCAGTCTTTTCCTGGGATTTGTGGATATGCTGATGCTCACAACACAACTGGCATTACGCATTTGTGCTCTGCTCACATCCGGGTCTTCCAGGTCTGTAATGCCCTGGCACAAGTTATTCCCTAGACAGCCAGCTAACACACAGAATAAGGCTGTATTTTGGGAAGCCCTCAAGAGGCCAACCACACACATGGTGCCCTGCCAGCATGCAACACACATCATATTCTTACATGATGACATTAGCTCCACACGCACGCAACTACAGGCAGCACACAACTGGGTTTACTACACACGCCCTCTGCTGTTGAAGCATTTCCGTTCAGGAAATCCCCAAAATATGTGTAATATATGGTAACTGACCATACATCTGGTAGGTCACCACATGCAACACGAAGTGACAGGGCACCCACACGCCACCTCAGCAGTCTCTATGGGACTTCCACACAAGCCGACCTCACGCTCACACTCTGGTGCCAAACGGTGTACAATGTATTTCCAAGTGAAATAGGATCTTTTAATATCACATATCCAAACAATAGTTCTCATTTCAAAACGCAAAATAGGTCCTTTGAAGATCAGCTGCTCCCAGGCCAGGTGAGCGGGGTGGGATACAGCTGACTGGCACAACTGCTGAGGTTAGACCTCGGTTCTTTGGTAAGATACATGCTGGGAACAAATGCGAATGCAGAGCTGTACCAAAAGTGTCCATTTAGGAGACTAATGATTACTCCACGTCCCTTATTAGAGATTTGCATTTAAAAAGTCATATACATTAAATAACTCTCCAATGTCTAAAAAGCAAACATTTGAATTAAGGAGCATATATTCTGCTACCCCCACCATCTTAAGATCAAGCAACACGTGTGGTAGAGAAGGGAAACATTAAAAACAGGCTGTCTGTCTCACACAGTTTATTTAACAATAGGTAATAAGAAATCAATTTTTAACAGTCTATACAGTGATTGAAAGTTCATATTTATAAGTAATCAACTTTAATTGCATGATTTACAACATTTGAGGGTTTTTTGCTTTCTATTTTCAAGTTTTACAGAAAGTGGAAGAGGGTGGGAAAGGGGCATGGGAGAGAGAAAGCAAGCATAAAGAAGAAACCCCGGGGACTTTTTCTCAGGTTAAAATCATCCCACTGGAATTGTTTCTTACCCTCTTTTTTATTTTTTTTCCTTTGTTAGATGTAAAAATAACAAAAAAAATTCTTTCAAGAAAACAGAAACCACAATATATATACTACATCCATTTGGCAGCTGCCCCTGTGTATTTGCAAAAATGTTGTCTTCTCTCTACATGTACAAATTATTTTAATACTTGAAGTTTTTAAGCTCAGACTCTTGTATAGAAAATTCTTGGAGGACAAAAGTAGACTTCAGGAGGGGACCGAGTTATTTAATATTTTTACACATTTTTCAAAGAATTGACATATTTCCAACCAAAGAGGAAAAGATTGGTATTTATTTTTATATATATATATTTATATATGTAATGTATTTTTAAAGCAACATTAACCCCTTTTGTCCTCCGGTTTTAGGAAAAGGTTCTCCTGTGGTTTTTGTTTTTGTTGGTTGTTGTTTTGTTGTGATGTTTGTTTTTTTGCAGTGACTTGAAGAAAAACCAGAATAGGGAAAATGTTTACCATCTGCCTCAGTAAATAATAACTATCAATATTACATATTTTCATTAATTTAAAAAAAAATAAAACCTATTGGAGGCATGAGTAGGGCATCCTTCGGTGAACAGCCAAAAGACCACCCTCTTCCCCTGACCTCCCCAACGCACACAAGGAAAAAAAAAACCAAAACAAAACAAGAAAAAGGACTGGTTATGATTCCAGCCATAACAAAAATATATTCTTTGTACTCTACTGTCCCTCAGGTTCGTTGTTGGTTTGTTTTTAAAACCACAAACTACTGCTGCAGAGTTCAGATGTGTTCCAGGGAAAAATGTTGTTTTAGCTAAGAAAGATTCAAAAAAATTTGTCTTCAGTACAAAAAGTCTTGAGAAAATAAGTTTTTTCTTTTCTTTTCTAATTTTTTTTTTTTTGCTCCCAAAATGCTACAACGTGTCTAGTGTATGTCTAGTGTACTCTGTGAAAGGTTTGAATTCAAGTCTGAGTTCTCGGAGCTGAGCCCCAGTTCCGTGGCGCTTGTACCATGGAGGCCTGCCATGCCAGGATTGCTAGCGAGCTGGGAAAGCATTGCACTCTGGTCCGGGCTGGCAAAGTGCCCTTGATCCATGGGGTTCGCCTGGGCAGCTACCAGTCCTGGATGTGGGGAGCTGGTCTGCGGGGAGACGTGGTGCGGAGAAGGCTGAGGTTGCATCCGGGGAGATGGGCTGGAATGGGGGGGCTGGGACTGGGGCCGCGGTGAGGGTACAGGCTGCGGAGAACGCACTTGATTGGTAAGCGATGAAGGGAGCTGCTGGCCCTGTAGGTGTGGGGACTGGGCCTGATTGGGGAGCATGTGCTGCTGGGGGCTCATAGGATTGGGCTGAGCTGGGGACCCCATCTGCTGCTGAAGGAGCCTCTGCTGGAAAGCTTGCTGCAAACTGGCTCCTGTCTCTGCACTCATCGCCTGTGGAAGCTGGCTTATTTGTCCCATGTTTCCTTGCTGCATCTGCTGCATGTGATGCTGCATTCGCTGCTGCTGCTGCTGCTGTTGCTGCTGCTGCTGTTGGGGATACCCAACGCCCTGGGGCTGCTGAAACTGGTTGTGGTTGGCCATTCCTGGCCCCAGTGCTGGTCCTGCTCCCTGCTGCTGCTGTTGCTGCTGGTGGCGCTGCTGCTCCAACATTTGGTGCCGCCTTATCAGGAGGTCGCGGAACTGGGGAGCCATCCCCGAGTGATTCATATTCATCTGCTGTGCCTGAGGATTCATCCCAGCCATGGCCTGCTGCGGCTGCTGCTGTGGCTGCTGCTGGGGCATGCTGGGCCTCTGCACTCCTGCTTGCATGGGGTTCATGTTCTGCATGGCTGGGTTGGGGTGCCCCTTGCTGCCCTGGCATGGCCGGCTGCGGCTGGAGCCCCGGCTGACCCTTGGGCATGCCAGGCTGACTTGCCATTCCCTGCGGGTTCTGGGACCCTGCATACTTGGCCGCCCGCTGCTTGATGAAAGCAGCCAGCAGCTGAGGATTGGAGTGAAGGATGTTAAGCACCTGCTGCTGCTGCATGGGTGAACTGGGAGACCTGAGAGTCCGCAGTAGGTTTTGTAAGGCAGCCTGGGGCAGAGGTGGTTGTTTGGGCTGAGCAGCGCCAGGTACCTGACCCATCCCTGGCTGAGGTGCCATATTCATCGGCTGACCTGGCTGGGCTACTGACATCATGGATGGCCTCTGCATTCCAGGCTGCAGCTGAGTTTGGGGTAAGCCCCCCTGCACCCACGGTGGCTGCTGCTGCATTCCCGCTGGCCCCATTCCTTGATCTATATGACCACCAGGACCTCTGCCTATCTGTGGAGGGTTCATTCCCATAGGCGGCATTTGGGGCATCTGGTGCTGAATTGGTCTTTGGAAGATCTGAACCTGTGCCATCTGACGCTGGGTCTCCGCTGCCCGCTGGATCTGCATGGCTATTTCCACTGCTGCTGGAGGAGGACCCTGAACTGGCGGTTGAGGCGGCTGGGGCGGAGTTGGAGGTGTCACCTGGCCACCTGCCTTGCCCTGTGACACAGCGCTGGGGGGCTGAGTTCTTGGCATGGTGTAGGGTGGCATACTGTTGGGAGGTGCAGGTTGAGGCTGCGAGGCAGGCTGGGGCGGAGGCTGGGGTTGTGGCGTTTGCGGTGTTGGGGGCTGCTGACCCGTTGGAGTTGTGGGGGTGGCTGGTGTGGGCGAGGGCAATCCTTGCTGCTGGCCCACCACACCGGTCCGCTGCATACTCGCCATTCTCCTCCGGAGCATCTGCGCCTGTTGCAGGCGGTGCTGAAGTTGCTGTTGACGGAGCTTGTGTTTAATGTTGAGGCAGAAGGGCACTGGGCACTTGTTCTCCTGGCAGTGCTTTGCATGGTAGCAGCAGAGAGCAATGAGTTGCTTGCAGATGGGACACCCTCCGTTGGTTTTGCGTTTGCAGCCTTTGGTGTGCTGGACAACCCGTTTCATCTTCTGGCAGGACGGCAGCGAGCAGTTGGCGTTACGACACTGGCAGGCGTGGACCAGAGACTGGATGCAGCGCTGAATGCTCAGGCGGCGGGAATCACCAGGGCTCTGGGTGGTCGCAGTCTGCTGGTTGTTACTCTCATCATCTAGACCAAGGCCTAGTTTTTCCATCTTGTGGTCATGGTTTTTAGTGTTATAGCAGGTGATGCACAGGTCATAATCCTGCAAAGGCAATGCAGGAAAAGTTATAAGTGTTCCTGAAACCCCATACAATACATAAATGATGTCATGCTACCTCAACAAATTAGTCCCAGTATGTTTCAGACAAATTGTTGCTCTAGGGAAAAAATTAAATCTTTCACACCATGTTGAGGTACTGGAGAAGGAATAAATCCAAATACCAGCCAGGGAAAGTGTGTGGGCACAAGGGTGTCTGAAATCTACACAAATACATATAGCTTGAAAAACAGGTTTGCTCTGAGCTAGTAAGTCACACATGATTCAGCTGGGCCAGAAAAATCCCTTTCTTTCCTGACAGGAAAAGAGAAGAAAAAGGCAAGGAACAAACAGCTGCCCATCTGCTGCTGTTTCAAAAGAAGGCAAGAGAGGTACGAATTTTCAAAAAGAAAGGAGAACGAAAACTACGTATTTTCAGTTAAACAGCACAGCATACTGGGCAGAAGAACAGAACAGAATTCACAATCTGTGAAAGCAACAGCACAATATTTTGGGCTCAATAGTTGATACTTAAGAAGAAGATCCAAGTCCTCAGAATTCCTTAATCCATAAGGAATATATAACTTTTTTTTTGGTATATACCAGGAAACCAGAGCACCATATTTTAATGAGAGCTTTTCAGAACTGAATCCGAGACAGTAATTTCCTTCCAGCAGGCTAAGAAAGTTACAAACCAGATTCAAGGTTAGTCCCCTGTGGAGGGCACCACATTGACCCAGACCACTGGGCTTGATCTTCAAACACACTGCTACTGCTAACACTTCTGAAGACAAGAATTATGTCAGCAGCATTCTACAGAGAGAGAATAGGGTAGCAGAAGTCACCCAAGTATAGGAGCACAGCACAACCTCTATGCCAGTAAACCAACAGAGAACCATGTTCACAGAAATACCTTAACACAAAGCTTGTGACTCTGGAATAACAAAAGATGCACTGGGTCTATCATTACAGCCCAAGCAAATGCTACAGTTCCTAACTGCTTAAGCAGCAGCACCTTGAATAAACTACAAGAAATGTGATTCTGCTACTTCAGTTCTTCACAGCTTTAAAGCAGATGACAAAAATCACACCAAATAGCAGATTAGTAGAACTGCCTGTTACAGAAAACATTCCTTCTCTTTTCTTTCTGAACTGCCTGAAGGTGAGCTGTACAGACCCTTTTCCATCAGTTAATACTGAGAAATTAGTGGAGGTAAAAAGATAGGGGAACACAAGCAGGGAACACTTCACCAAGCATACCTCACAAACAGTGCAGTGCCATCTGGTCTCCACGTGATGCTTGCACTCATTGCAGGTGTAAACAAAGCGGTCTTGGCTCTGGGTATGCAGTTCCACCAGCATGCACATGGTTGACCACTGAGCCCTTCGTAGTGAGGAGAACTCGAGGTGCTTGTCTCTAGCAAGGGTTAAGAAAGCATCACGCCCATCCATCAGGTCACACGGAATGAGTGGGTCAGGCTCAACAATGGGAGGCAGGGAGTTGGCTGCAGGGCCAGCAATGAGACGGATGACAAAGAAGACCTGAAAAGGAAAAAGACTTAATATGCCAGCACTTACCAAAATGTTTTGGTCAAACTTCATTACACATAAAGTTTACAACTCCATGATCAACTAACACATGAGATGTGGTATGCTTGTAAGGACTGGGAAATTTCAAACCTCTGGGTGCTTTGTAAGATTACCTTCTTCTAAAGCATTAGGTAAGAAGCATTGGACTGAACAATAAAACTGTTGTGACAATCTAGGCTGTCAGGAAGTTCTGTACAAGCACAGTTGTATTTACCCCAACAGCCCTCACAGAAAAGAACGCCCAGACTTACTGGTACTTGTGTGGTAGACCACTCAATTCTCCAGCCAAACCTGTATAATTTACAAGGCACAACTCTGTTTGAAGCATCAAAGCTTTGTACACTGCTTTACTCCTGTAAAATACGTATTTCTCATTCTACCAAATCTTACCTCCTTGTGCTTCTCCATAGTGGCATACAGCTTTTGGGAGAGGTCGTTGGACACATTGGGCATGCCAGACTTTTTCTTATTGCCACGACTCAAGCTGCTCTTGTTCTTACTTGTCTTCTTATTATTCTTCTTTTTGGCATTTTTGCTGTCTCCCTTGCTCACCTATTAATGTTAAAGGCATTTTATGTCAGGTATCTAAGTCAAACCACATCAGCATTTTACTACTTTCACATCTTCTCTAACTGCAGATAAAAACATTTAAAAATAGTTTACTCTGAAGACACTTACCAGGGTCCCCTGAAACACTAAATTAATTCAATTAGAATCACACCAGAAGATAAATATCAGTAGTACATAGTTCTAAAAAATTTAGAAGCATAAATGCTTAGAAAGTGCAAAGAAAATGTTATTTACTGAAACCTGTTTGTCTGCTATAGTTGAACACTGAAGAACTTCTTGGATAATCACAAAAAGATTCAGCAGATGGCTTTTCAATTCAATTCTAAACTAAAAATAACTGATAAGTACAGCTGACATTGCACTACTGAGGTAAGAAAGACTTAATCCACCTAGGTTTATTTTACTACAGCTCTTTGACCAATTTATTTTTATTTTTAATAGACTGCATTAAATGGATTTTGATACAAAGCTGTCGTTCATTAGGAGTGCCTTTTCTAATATGCACCTTCCTCCTGTCATATCTTCAGCAGTAGAACAAAGCAGGTCATTTTCATTTAAATTATGATCAATTAGCAATGAACAGTTTATTCTTCTTTGTGTTTCTCAGAGGGCCCTCCAAAACACTACAGCCTATGATTATCAAGGATCAAAGCAATTCTTATCCAAAGAAACATTTTTTCTAAGCTTAAAATACTTTTTCTCAGGATAAAAATTTCCAGTGAAGAGGAATGACTATTACAGAATCACAGAATTAATGAGGCTGGAAAAGACCTCTGACAGAATGAAGTCCAACCTATGACCTAACAACGCATCAGATAGACCATGGCACTAAGTGCCACATCCAGTCTTTCCTTAAACACCTCCAGGAATGTCTGATTACTCTTTCCGTGAGGAAGTGCTTCCTCATATCCAACCTAAACCTCCCCAGGTTCTCATGTCATTTGACAGTACAGTTTATTATTGCCTTCTTTTCACAAGTTGAAACATGGGGTCAATAAAGAGTTAAAACTGCTTTCAATAATAGGGTTAAGTAGTAATATGCTGCAAGCTTGCCCACTGAAGGGGTCTGGGGCCAAACTGCTGTGAAGGATCAACTAAGTGCTGACCAACCTCTTAGACTGAGCTAGGTTATTCCTCATGACTGGTTTCTGGCGTATCAGAAATGGGAACTTGCAGCTATGCCAAGTGGAAAACAGACCTTTAAATAATACCTACCCAAGTAAGACATTAGTCAATGCAAACTTGATATCAAATTGCCTAATTCCCAGGTTACTTTTGCACTTTGAATAAACTAAGTCCTTGAAAGGAGGTATTGCAAAGAGCAGCACAGGACAACCACAAAGTCTAGTTGTAATGTTAAAACCAATGTTTTGATCCAAAGTTCTTCCAGGGAAAAGATTAATTCTAAATCCCAATAAAATTTATTATCTAATAAGGTGACAAAGAAACAGTGTTTAAGCCTTAAAACTTTATACTAAAAAACCCAGAGTAAATTACTAAATCGCAGTGCTTTTACTTTCTCAAAATATTGTGCTAAGATTGGTATTAGAACATTTAAGTTATAAAGAAAAGAGCCACTATTCAACAGCTAAAGGAAAAAGCTTCCAAGTCAGGCTGAGGTTGCAGCATGAACACTGATAATAATTGGATTTCAGAAGCAAAATATTCAACTAGCAGCTGTTTCAATCTAATAGACTTTGGTAATCAGGCTTATAGTCATACGAGCAGCCACTGCTCATACAAACGTAGTTTAGTGGTATGGCTCTAATTTATAAAATGTAAAATTGAAATTTATATTAAAAGTGAAGCTAGAAAGGTGAAAAACCCAGTTAAACAAAGTGCCTAGGTCCCCCATTTTTTTTTATTAGCCATACATAATCAAAACTTTTACATTAGATAATGAAATAGCAGAAGCATTCTTACGTCTGTGCTTTCATTACTAGTGTTTTCTTCTCTCTTCCGTTCTTCTTCCTCTTGTTCCAGTTCCTTAATACTCTCCTCTAGAACATTAGGCCAGAAATCCCCTTCAAAGTAAGGTAGCTCTTTTGCACTTGTTAGACGATCTTCTGTTGCCTGCTTAAATATATCCTGGAAAAGAGCAAAACATTTGGTTACTGCTACTACAAGTCAAAGAAGTAAAAGCAACCTTTTCAATAGGAGATTTAAAAAAAGCACCAGAAGATCAAACTAAAGAGAGCTTAATAATTCAGTTTGTGTCATGAAGGCACATTCTAAGTGAAGGTTTAAAACTTCATTAGTTACAGACAGTTCAAATAATTTCAATTATTCTCACTCTGAAGAAGTAAATTATTACTGTGTGCTAGACTTCAATACACATACTTACCAAGAAGGACAATATAGTCACTATATTGTTGATACTAGCTGAAGTCCTGATACTTCCAGAGATTTGACATACTTCTAACTGCACAGGCAGCCTAACCCTGCCAATTTATTAAACAAAGGAAGATTAAAGAGTCCATATATTTTCATAGTATTAATGAAATGAGATTTGCTCTCTTTTACAACGTTCATCAATAATCTACTTTGCTCTAGGGAATAATTTCAAATCTCTTGCTAGAACAATTTCAGAAGCTACCTTCTCTGAAGAGGATAAATTTTAGTACTCAATTCACTTAAAACTAATAAATGGCAATTATCAGGCACAATGCATAAGGCAAGAAAGAAACCAAGACAAGACTGGTCAACCCCCCACCTTCCTCTCCCCTGTTATACAGACATACACTTAACAAACCTTGTAGTCATGGACAATGCGCTCTGACACAGATTTGTCCAGCATCTTTTTGTACCACTCTTGCAGTCGTTTGGGTTTGGGTATCTTTTGGTCAGGAGGATGGCAGTGGAAGATGTAGTCATCTCCTTCACTAGGTGGGCATGCCCAGATATGTCCAGTAGTATACCTAGCAAGATTAGACAGAAAGTACATGTGAGATCTTGACGATTAACACCAGAGCTTGCTCTTCTCTCTGCCACCAGATGGCGCCACGACGAAGTTGGCTGGTGTTACCAGACGGACAGGAATTGCAGCTCCCCGAGATTTTAATTCTAGCGTTCATTCAGCGTCATTCGTGCGAGAGCACTACCATCTTTTCACTTTTTTAAAAATTCAGCGCCGTATGTGGAGTAGCTTATATAAAATGTGCATGTTTTCCACTCTAGATAAAAATCAAAGCCTGATACAGACCTGCAATTGCCACCTCCCAACTAACTAATAAGAGGAAGGTGGAGACTAGGTATTTCAGTAGTAAAAGCTAGAATTCTTCACCCTTAGAGACAGTGCAGTCATTCATTATCTAGCAACATTTTAGAAACAGATCTACTTAAACACACAGTTTACTTTTCTACTGTGAATCCTCTGGTTTTTAACTTGTATTTATCAGTTTTTAAAGGTTTCAGAATTACATCTTGGACTAACAGTCACTGTCAACCTCTGCTATTGGGTATACAATCCAAGTACTCTGAAGATAAATGGCATTCAAGTAGTAGCAGCTGCAGAGAATATAATTCCACCAAGATCACTTCTTCATCCTCAGCTCTTCTCTATTAGTTTTTGAAAAGAGCTCCAGTAGGAGGAATAATGAGATCTCAAGTTATAGAAAAATAACCATCCTTGCTCTGTTGAGAAACATGTCTGCAGAATCCTACCCAAACTCTGGGAACTGCAGCCAGTTGTCATTCCTTCTGCCCGAGACAGGAGAGATGATACATGACATACTATTCTCCCAAAATGAGAACCTGATGTTACCCATCAGCACAGAAAACAGCATTAAATAAAACTCAGGCCTGAGCTCTATACACCAATTTTAAAGACTCAGAGATTAGAAACTACACAATGCAAAAAAGTAGAAAGAAGTCTAACGTGTGCCTTTGAAGTACTAAGGAACTTACCATCTCACTGAGGCACTGAACACAGCACCACCCACCTCTATTCTGACTCCCCCAATTCTTCTCTTGCAACTACTCTTAACGTATTCCCTAATAATTTCTTCATTAATAACACTCTGCTAAGCTACACCGGATACCTTTGTCAACAGACTGATGTCTACTTCACTGCATTTCCTACTTCAGTAATCATGTCATTTAATTTCCACCTCTCCCATTTCTTCAGTTGCTCTGTGTTCTCTTTTGTGCTGTCCCAAGTATATTCTCCTCTAACTTAGCTTCTCAGTTTCAACTACTTGTTCTGTAAGAGATTTCCTAGCAGCCCTACACAGCTGTTACAGAGTTAATCAGTACAGACAAAGTACACTTACCTTTCTCCTTATAAACATGGGTAAGAACTTACTTGCCAGCCCAAAGAAACTACCTGATTAAAACAGTGGCATTACACAAGGACTGCACTACCAACAAGGCCAGTAAAAATTATGGTCTGGATAAAAAGGCTTACTTTTTCTACTTAGACTTAAGAAAGTTTTACATAAGTTTGGAAACCTAAAAATATCCAAATTGCAAGCCTCTCCTGAGAAGTCTGAAATCCCTTTTTTTGTCTTTTCTCCTTTACAACAACACACAATTGTTCCCAAGTTAGTCTATCACTGGTTGACATTCAGGCACCATATCGCGCATAATAGGATGTAGGAATTTCATTTGCACTACGAACAGCCCAGCATAAATGCTGCACAGAAGAAAATGTTAAAATAGACTTACCCTAGTTTCTTGACGTACTCGAGATACCCAATGAGTATTTCGTGATAGACAGCAGTCCTCAAGCATTTGGGGCGGAAGAAGTGAACACTGTCAAGGTAAGATATATACACTCGCCTAAAAAAGAAAAAGGCATGATGAGAAGCAGAGATACTGAAGTACTTCTACACATATACTACCGTTATTTTATGCATTTGAAGCATCCAATACAACAGCAATCTTCAAAGCCTCTGATCCTAATTTACTTCTAGAAACTCAGCTTTCTTTTGATACTCTAGCCTCATCTCTTTAATCCTTCTCTGAGAATACTGACAAGGGATCCTTAAGCGATCCACAGTCTGGCAGCCAGCACACCCAGTAAGAAATGGATCCAAGGACATACTCCCTACAGAAGCTTCTTTCTTTCTAGACACTAACAGCACTAAGCATCTTCACATACGCAACGCAGAAGTTCTACCCAGATCATCAGAAGGTTCACCCAACCAAGACGGTACCAAAATAAAATACTCACCTTTGATTGGGTGGAGGACAGTCCGATCCATACTCCTGTACATGCATCCCAAAGAAGCATAAGTCTACACCATCAATCTCCTCAAAGGCAAAAAGCGCTTTTGTTCGATACGGGAAAGACTCGGCCATCTCTCCGCTGTCTACAAACCTGCAGATTATAGGGGGTAAAGGGGAATACCAAATACATTTGTGTCACTAGGTAAAAGCAATAATGATGAGGACTACTCTAAGTGTAACTTTAGCGCTGTTTTGAAGTTAAATGCTTACAGACTACTCAAGCGTAGGGTATCCGCTTTTTACTATGAAGATGACACTCATCACAACTAATCAGCATGCTGCTGCAACATCTGTAAATAACTGGTCTGTGGTGAGGTTTTGAATATAATGGCCTTTTTTTAAATAGCAGCATGTAAGTATATTCAAATAGCTTCCACCTCCAAAGGAAAGCAAAATTAGAAATGGAAAGAACATACCTTGCTTTCATTCCTGGTTTTACTTCAACAGTTTTGTCAGATGCATGTACCACTCTAACTGTAACCTCTCCTGCCTCAGGGTGATTCTGTCGTCTTAGGAAATCATTGACTCTGTTCTCCAAGAAGGTTCCAAGTCTTGTAGCTGGTAGCCCTGCAGGAGAAAAATATAGCTCTAAATATATATAAAACTCAATTGTTCAACTGTGATTTCTCTATTCAGATGTGAAATGAAAAGTGACTTTTAATGCATGCCGCATGTTACTGAAAATTACAGCTTATTCTTTAAACACTAGTACTTCTAGATGGGGTGCACTGCTTTTAACATACAGGCAACATTTACAGTTTATACATTATTTAAATGAAGAATCTGTATTTCAGGTCAATTTCTATCTGTCTTAAAAGTGAATCACAATGAAGCCTCCTCCTGAATAGAAGCTATTAATTACTTAAACAGGATTAAAAAAACACTGCTCAGACACAGCTTCAAGAGCAGATGTTTCATTTGGAAGTATATTCTGTCTATAAAGCCACACTAGCCAAGATAGTCTCTTCACTTACCAAAACAATGTATTTTGACAATGGAAAGAACAACTAAATACAGCTGTCTTTGCAAGCCATGTAGCTGGTAGAAGTACAAGCCTAAGGTTAGCTGACACAAAACCTAAAGCCAAAAGGGAGTTTTAAGACTTTGGGTATAATAGGGCTTGTCTCATTGCTGTCCATTACTTCTGGCAGAGTTGCATATCTGCCAATCAGCTTTTCATTCTTCCAATTTGACACTTCCCTGTGAAGCATCTCTACAGTACATTATGTGTGGAATACATACAGACTGCTAGAAACAAAAGCTGACAGAAACCATTACAAATCCTTGTATTCTTCCTGTATTCTTGATGAATTCAGGACATTTTGATTTGGGAGATTTTGGAAAAAGATCCAGATGTTGAAACCATGAATTGAGTGGTTTGCTTTCCATTTTCTAAGAAGAGTTGAAGAGAACACTTTTTGTGACTGAACTATAAGCTATCCCCTAGATTTCAAGGCAATTTATGAGTCTGTGATATCTTCCTTCGATTTTTTCCAAAGAACTTAAAAGTAACTGCCTTAACATTACAGTTAATACTTTTTAGAATCTTGATGCTATTGGTTGGCTTGAGATTTTATTATTTCTATTTTTTTTTTTAAAGCAGAAATATAAATACTATATATATGTACACCAACCTGAGAAGCTTCTTACAGACTAGTTTTGCCTATAGAACAGATGGACAATGACTGCACAAATTTCCTCCTACACTGCCTTCAAATCAGCTGCCTTGATCAAGAGGAAATGTCTGCAGAAAGTTTCGTCCCTAGCTGCTACAACCTTTGTCTCCATCAAACCTTTTAAGCACAGCAGCTGTCATGGCGATTTGAACAAGTTATCATAAACTTAAGTTAGGCTGCAGTCACACAGCAACTATTTCCCAAAGCTATTAATACTGCAACTGAGATAAAAGGATGTCTATCTTGCATTAGCAGTGCTCTAAACCAGTACATTAACCATCTACTACAGACTATTAACCAACGACAACACCTGTGTATGCAAACTTTCTAAACACCACAAAACTGATCATCAGAACTGACCAGAAGTATCTTCCTTTCACTCAAAAAACTGAAATAAATGCGAAACGAGTACAAAAGCCACCTCTCTTCCTCATTCTTAACAATTTAAGATTTTTAGGTGCAAGTGCCAGAATCTTACTTTTAGCAGAGAATTTGTTCTCTTTCCTGGTTCGTCCTGTTTTCTTTAGGCAGCCATCACAGACAAAGCTGAAGCAAAAATAGGAGAAAGTGAAAAAAATAATGCCGATCAGACAATCATGTTCTTTAGCATCTTATCATTAGAAGCAAAATCTTTCACCAGATCTTATCTGGTCTGGAAAATACCTTTACTGAAATTTGAAATAAAAGAGAGCACAAACAACAGTGCAGGCACAAACAGCCCAATTGTTTCAGCACTGCAGAGGCGAATCTAAGCTCCAGGTGGGTGCATCTCCTGTCAGTCACCCATGTCAACACCTGCAAGCCCAGGAAACAGGGTCTCCATTGGGAGATTGAGCAAATTGGCTTCAAGCATTCTTGGAACAGAGAGTCCCCAAGTGCTGTTGCTCATGAAAAGGAAATACCTCAACACATAAAGCAAAATGCTGATTTTTTTTTCCAAACCCTCAAGTACACTCACTGTAGCATGAAATGACAGGCATATCCTTCCTCAGTTACAGGATCATACCCTGTTCTCCAGCAACGTGGATTGGACGGAGTGCTAGAAGTCATAGCTTTCTTGTCAAGAAAGGGAACATTTCAGCTCCTACAGAGCTGTATCTACGTATAATTTACCATTTTTTTAAAGCTTTTAAAGCAATCAGAAAAAAGCCCAACAGCATTTTTGTCCAGAACTAAGAAGCATCTATATAAAATCAGATTGTTTTTCAGATTTAATCTGATCATTAAGATGAAAAAAGTGAATTCACCTGTTAAATGCTTTAGTTGTTTCATTTTTCTTACAATGACAAAGCAGTATGATTTGTAAAAAAAAAAAAATAGATCAGTATGAAATTGTAACCAGAACTAAAAACATACTTTCATGAAGGACTAGTATCTTTAAACACCAAAGGCTTAAACATAAGGCTCTTCCACAAACAATAATGTTAGAAACATTTAAGATTAGAAACAACTTCACATATAACACAGTAAAATATGCCTAAACGTAATTTTACCCTATATATTCAGGTGGGAATGCAACTTCTTAAATATAACCAATATAAGCAAGTTTATGCACTAACTCTAGTAACTAATCTATCATATACTCTACTTAAGAAGGAGAAATTCCTCACCCAGAAGGCCAGATTATCTCATTATGAAGAACACAGATCTGGTGCATTTTTCTTCCACATTCTATACATTCAACAAATCTGTAGAAGGAAAAAAGGGGGAAGGGAAGCAAAGTTAGTAGTATCATTACTTGCTTGTAACATTTTAATAAAGGAGTTAGAGCATTTAGGCTCTTGAGCATATTAAACATAGAGGGCATATCAATGCTGAGAACAGCCTACAGTATGAATGAAGAATTTGTCAGTTTAAAACCAGGTAGATTACACAGGGACACATCATTATTGCTATTTTCTTGCCTTACTTCCACCCACTTCACTCAAAACCCCTCTAAGCATAAAATCTGTAATCTGCTTGTTGCTATAATGAAGAATGAAAAATAGATTCACAGGCATCAGAAGTGGAGAACCAGGAGAAATAGTTGGCTGTCAGTTACTTCACTATGCTTGATGCCTGGGGTACATTGCAAATGCAGAAAAAGATGGGCAAGAAGAAGACAACAGGAGCATCCAAGTCACTTTTAGAAGCCTAGCAGAGACTTAAGGACAACTGATAAATAAGTGATACGGCCTACTTCACAGATGCTGGTGGGTACAAATCTCTGAAATACCTAAGGCTGCTTCACGTATCAGAACCATCTGACACTCTTTGAACATGCCTATTTAGAAGAGTTTGAGACTCTGAATGAATAGCTGTTGTTTGTGTTGGGCATATGGTATCACTGTAAGTCAGGCTTGTCTTCCAGTGTTAGGCTGTATCTTCACTATAACAAAGGGAAAGCAAAGTTATGAATCAAGTTGCTATTCTCTCCTTCCCACAGCCCTTGTAAAACAGAAGAACTGGCTGACCCATATGTCCCAGAAGGATGGTGTGGGAACAATAAATATTCTTTTTGCTCATTCATTTGAGAATGAAGATCATGCCTGCAGAGTAGCATCATAGATGCATAACACAGGACCATGTAAAGTGGCTTAAAAAAACCACAACCCTTAAGAAATATTAAGAAAAGCAGACGAGTCACAATCTTCCCTTTACTGAATGGCTACCGTACTGCTTCCAGAGCAGTGGAGAGGAACCGTCTGGTTCAAATGTAACAACTTTTCCTTCAACTACAGCTGCCTGTAAAAATATGACAACTAGAAAAGCCAACAGCACCAAAAGAGTTACTGAAAAATAGATCTGTTTTTAAGACTTGTAAATTTGCCACAACAGGGTTTCAAAGCAGAGTTATCTGCATCGACCCCTCTATTGAATCCACATTCAAGGCAACAAAAGGCAGTCATTCTGGCCCACACATACAGTGTTACATATTTCTCAAGTACAACTGCAGTGGTTTGGGTTCTCAGCACAGAATGCCGAATGCACTGCTTACTGAGCAGCCCCTACTGGCTAACAGAGCTACAGGAAGTTTGGAAAACACTGAAAAAGAAAGCCCAGTGTGAAGGAGTTATATGTCTTTTACAAAATAATTACAACAAAACGAGGATCATTCAAAGTGTGACAGCATTACTTACAGTTCAGGGTCCAGTGTATCATTCTTCCTTTTTGAAAACTGTTCTTTGTTTATTGTGCTATGGAGAAACATGCAATAAATGTCAGTTTTAACACAAGGCAACATACCATGCCATACCACACATACCCACACACCAAGACAAAACTTACAAGCAGGTTTTTTTAAAAACTCACTGGTACTACAAGGAAAGGAGCTGTATTTCATGAAGTGACAGAGAACTAAAGTATATGCCACCCTGACTCTGACTGTGGAAAACATTCTTTTATGGGACAATAGCTGGTAGAGATCCACATTGCTCCCTTTCTGTTTTACCACAGAATAAATGGTAAAACCTGCTGATGTTCAAATTTTGGACCAGTCTGATCAGTATTTCATAGTGAAAGGACTATTTCATATGCCTCTCCAATATTCGGAAGCCAGGGAATTCTGGTTATCTTAGATTACTGAGAAAGGCAGTTCATCGTATTTCAGATTCCTCTGGTCCTCCTCCTCGATTAACTTCAAAGATAAATTTCAGCTTCCAAACTGCCATCTCAGTCCAGCCATTACTCTACACTACCTTTACCTTTCCCATAGCATTGACAAGGCTAGAAATCACATCTTTGTGACAGTGAGTTCTCAGGTATTTTTTACACCCATCTGCTTCAAAATAGTCCACAACAATCACGGAAGAATACCAAGATCTCTGAGAATTTACTCCAAAAAGAGTACTGTGTAATGTGAGAAAATCAGTACATGCCTCTCTGAGAGGTGTCCCATTTGCATGAGGTGCACTAAGCCTGCTATCCTTTTATTTTAGTGTTTATTCTGAATACTACCAACTGCAGACTACTTCAAGCTCCTCATCAGATAAATGATGGAAGTTCAGTCTTCCAGGTACCTCAAACTATTATTGTAATATGGTGAGTAGAACTGTAAACAGGACCTCACATATACATTCCCAATTTTTCTTTTTTCTTTTGTTCACTTTAACTACATGTTGCGGGAAGAGAAGAAGGGAGCAGGATCTTTATGCCCCAGTAAAATGAGTTCCTAAGGGAAAGCCTTTAAGTGTGGGAGAGAACATTCAAAAGTGTACCTGCACTTATAGCAGGCTATAAGCCTCCATCTTAACTACACAACAAAGTATTTAAACGAGCTATGAAAAAGAATACCAGAAGCTGGAAGTACCTTCTTACTATTGCTTGTGTTTAAAGAGCTTTTGATAGTTTTTATTATTGAAAAAACTTGAATCCAGCACCTGTATTTCCAAATCTAATGTGAAATTGAAAGCACTATATGCTGCCTTATACCCTGACTCAAAGACTTGCGGTAAACCCTTCTAACTTAAGTGTATGAGCAAGAACATACTCTCTCAGCAGCTAAGCAAGAACGTATGTATAAACATCAATATATTAGATGCTTATTTATACACAGATTTACATGTAAACAGATATTTGCTTCTCTCATATATAAGTACTTCATATCCCACATCTCATTATCAACAAAACTCAACAATACTGATTAGTAGAAGCAAATACCCAAAACCTAGAGTAGCAATCCATACTATCCACAGGGACAAGGCTGAATACATGGCAATCAGGATCTGGTAACATGCTGCTAGAGATAACTTCTCCTTCCAATGAAAGTTAACTCTGTCCAATTACCAACTTCAACAACTATTCCCCCTGGTTTCAGACCTTCCTAAACTCCTCACTTGTTTGGTCTGCTGTATTCCTGAAATGCCCTCCCCCAAGGAGCTTCCTCCAACAGTTCAAAGAGTAACTGCTTGGCACTCACTAGTCCCTCAAGGGCTTCCTTGGTCTCCCAAAATTCTGTTACAGGGTTTTTTTATGGAGGTAGGAAGAGGGTACATCAGAACGAAAGACTGTCCCAACAGTCTGCCACCAGCACAAAATAGGCAACTAAATCCATGCACAGCCTTTTACAATGATCTCCTCAACAACTGCACAGCTTTTCTCGTAAGCACATAGCACTCCAACAGTGAAATATTTGTATGGCAAAAGGAGGCTGCCTGCTTCTCATCTGGATGAAACACAGCCTGACACTGAATACAAGTTTAATAGCATAGCCAGTCTATAAGCAGAATGGTACCTCTGACTGTATCAAACTGTGTCTGTCACTTTCGTCTCTGCAGGCATGGCTATTTTTCTGTAGCAGAATACTTTCTCTTCTTTGCCCTCTATTGGTGTAGCTGCAATTTTAAACACTAAGTGCTTAGGTCTCACTACAATGCAGTCAGTCCAAACTTTAAAGAAGAATATCTAAAGCACAAGTCCAGGCTTTTACAAAGGATATCTAGTCTCCCTTGTACTAGCATATAAACAGCGAGGGCGACCTAAAACTAAACTCATTCCCTTCAAAAAAGCACTACAGATCATGACACAGCTTATGGATGCACAGCCCAAGCAAACACAATTAACTCACGTTTGAGGTTGTGATGGGTCATCTCCCAGAGAAACGCTCTCCCCTTGGATTTCGTTGAAGCACTTCTCACAGAAATGATACCTGTCAGCAAGAAGGCCATATTTGGGTGAACTGCTCCATCCACATAACACAGCCCAAGCCAAGCAACGGAGCCACCAATCACAGCAGGCCAAGGAAGGGACAGGAGCAGAGAGCAGGTCATCAACGGCGACAAGGATATTCAATGATGCAGATTTATGGGCCCCACATTGTGTTTGGTTGGGTTTTTTTTTGTTTGATTCATTTTTGGGGTTTTTTTGCGCAATCAAAGCCAAGTGCAGACAATGACAAGCATGAAGGGGAAATAAAAAGTAATACACACACACACACAAAGAAATGGGGGTTTGCAGGACAAAACCAAAAACACAGAAGCAGGACAAGACAACACAAAGCAGAAAGCCAAGGCAAAGCACAGATTAGCATTAAATCTCTCAAGTGGGTTCACAAGCAGCAAATGATTAAGGCAAATTAAACAAGAGTATTCCATTTTAGCATATGCATACCCTCTTCATTTTAATAATCCATGCCAGGTACAGCAAAGAATTAAAATGAGAAAGGGGGAAGAGCAGAAGGAAGGAAGAACTGCTACTCTGACATGTACATCAGCACAACAGTTCTGCTGGCAGAGAGATATGCAAGAGATCAATGGAAGAGGGATAGTCTTCCACTGAAAATGTTTAAATGCTGAAAGGCCACAGAACTCTCTCCTAGTTGAAAGGGAAAGCTAAGTATCAGAAGCTTCAATAAAATCTATCCTCAAAATCTTACAAATGTTAATTCTAGAACTGTCAAACTGTATGTTAACTGACATTAACTACACTCATAGTGCTTGACATTGATATGATTCTGCCATAGCCATGAGTGTAGATCACTCCAGACATCAATGCAGCAAGGATGACAGAGAAAGGTTTCACTTGTATTTGAATAAAACAGCAAATAATTCAAGATTCTGTCCCAGCCCTCAAAAATGTTCTAAACCTGTGACCTCGCCATTACTAAGGCATGTTAACAGAGTGCACAAGACATCTAAAAAGAAAAAGAAGTAAAATTCAAACGTTTATTATGCAGCCCCGCGAACTAACTACAGCAGCTGTTAAGCTAAAAAGTCAGGGGTCATCTGTCTTAGTTTTCATCTCAGATGAAGCAAAACATACTACTTCTGGAATTGTACGTTTCAGTCTATGGATAATACATGCATGTGTATATGCGGCATAATTTAAAAGTCACATGTATACACCTGTTATCATGCACCTATTCCCTCCTAATGTGTGAAAACAGGTAAAGCATATCAGGTTTTTCAGCAATAAGTCTTTGATCCATCTAATGCTTGCCCACAGATAAACATAACCAGAAGATACTGACACAATACAAAAAGATCTACACTATGTAGTTATTATAGGATACTATAGGCTTATTTTCTACTTCTTCACTCCTGGTATAAAACTTTGAGGCTCAATAAGGTTAAGGTCCTGCTTCTTCCTGCCTCACCTCCCCAACTGGCAAAGAGATGCCTAGCAAGAAACCTTTTGTAAGTCAAATAAATTTAAATCCTTTAAGAAATCCCATGTAAAAACCCTAATATTTATTTTATTTTATTTTTTTTTAGAAGAACTGTAAAAGTGACTGCACTTTACACAGCTGCTGACAGCTACTTCCAAGACAACTCCTGTATGGAAACTTGAGAGAAAAAGCAAGCATAAATCTACTCAAATCTGAATACACCAATCTTTCAATTAAGACCTGCACCGCAAAAATAAGTTTGCTCTTCAGTGTTAACACCATAAGAAAAACAGACTTCCCAAGTATAATATATATTACAAGTATTAATATACTTTCTGCATAGTTTTATCAGTGCTCTGCATGAAAAATACTGCTGCATAGTAGGAAGCAAAGACAACAGACATATATATATGATTTGTAGATAACTGAAGGTTTGATTAACTGTAGGATAAAAATTTAGTAAAACATCACTTTTCTGCAAATGAAAGAGCAGCAAAGGCTGCAGTGAACTTTTGCAGAAGAAATTGTTAGCACAAAAAACAGACTATTTGAGGGCACTTCCAGCAGATTTTTACCTTAGAACACAAAGGTGTACACATATAAACAGAGCGTATACGTAAATACATGCACACTTTTTAGCAGGTTGATTAAAGCATGCACAGAACTGCACCAAGCAGTTCTCCTTACCTGTTCTGGTAACTGTAGTAAGTGGCATCTCGAGGGATTGTGCATAGTTGTTTGCCATAGCAACACAACGTCTGTGGTGAGAACTCCAACTGCAAAGAGGAATGGGTTGTCTTAGTACTCATACATGCCTTCACCTGCTCTCCACAGGAAGCAAGCATGACCCAGACAAGAATCACTTCCACCTTATTCTGTGCATAGCTCTTACAGTGTAGCAAGTGTATGAAGTGTTAGTCACAAAAATGTTCACTGAGCTGTTATTCTCAACTTAGCTCTTCCTCCAAATATGGAAAGCATTTCAAAATAAGACAATGGAAATAGTCTCACTACACAGTGAAACAGGGAGTACTTCTGCAGTAACAAAACCATATCTGTTCAAATTGCAAGAGCAAACGGGCCTGCCCTAATCAAAATAAGCCTTTAGTTACTGATTTCTCCCCAACAGCTTGTATCCAAATTGATCATTTAAACACTAGATAGAATTGGAAGATCCATGAAAACCTCAAAATCAGATTACCGGGGATTGCTAAATCCCAGTACATTTTCAAAAATTTTAAAACCAACTGTAGTGCTAACAATAACTGCTGTATTTTTCCCCCTCCAATACCAGGAAGCAAGCAGAGACTAAAAATACTTTTCTTACCTTTCTTCCACAGCAATAACCAAGGTTCTGCATAACTGGATCAATTTCTTGCTCAAACACCTCTGCCAGTTTGGAACAGTACTTATATACCCGGGATGTCTTGCGGTTATACAGCCAGGCATTATTGAACATGAGCCAGATGTCATCTACATACTGCCACGGTTCCTGATACTGTCCTGTGTCAAGCTTCCTCTTGATAGTAGAAAGGTCCATGGGGTTCTTCACTATGTCAAAATAATCCTGCAAGAACACAGTGTCTCAAAACACTACTACAGAACTATGTTGTGACATGATGGCGTGAGCATTCTCAGCATACAAATTCTTCCGCAGTACACCAAGAAAAACAGGTTCCTCCCTGACTTGATTGTCAAACTGCTTGTGACATACAATAAAATCTCTGAGTAAAACCATATCACTCCCCAGTGCTACCTTTTCACTAGTCCTTTATTTCTCAGACTTTATTACTCTTCCACTTGTGATGGAATAAAGCCACTTTAATTTTAGTCAGCAAAACAAGTCTTACAAGAAGCAGGAAGTGGCAATGTTTTTGCAGCCTCTGTGATTTGAGAATACACACAAGAGCATTACAAGAAAGCGACTCTTTTTAGTAGACCGGACAGCCTAATGAACAAAAGGAAGTAACTATTAGATAATAAAAGATATCATGTCTCCTCTAAAGAACACCTCCTTCCAATGCCCAGATCAATTAATAGGACCACCTAGCCTACAAAAATCCTCAGAATATGACAGCCAATTGAGAGCTAGTTAAAGAATATTAGAAACATTTATGCCCTTGTATAACAGCAGGCCTGGGATTTTTTATGCATCTTTTGAAAATAAAACAAAACTAAAGACTAGCAAACCCCAAACATCTACATCAAAACCAAAGAAAAAATATTTCAGGCAAAAAAATGTTGCCCTAAGTACCTAAGCAGGACTTCTACATACATATTTGTAAATAAAGAGAAAGCTGTAGTTACTCCAGGGGGTTTAAAACAAGACCCTTGAAGGACAGTAATGTCTTCTGAAGGCAATTCTAAAACCAGCAGAAAATTCAACCTAAACAAAAACTAGAGGCTGATCTCTTCCTTGCTTATAACAGATTAATAATCATTGATGGATTTTTTTTCTTAAGTGATCTTGATCTACTTAATTTCCCACATATTTGTCAAGTTTTATAAATGATGAGAAACTCAGCAGAAGCATCACAGTATGAAGCAACATCCATAGAAAGCTCACACAGCACTGGGAATCTGTTGGTAATCACATCAATGCATACCTGTTTGTTTATCCAAAGGAACCCAGAACCCAAACGTTTGAAAAAAACAAATGTTCTTAAGTCAGAGATTTCAAGTTCTACTGCCGAAGCTAACCCTCTTCCAATGCACCAAATATTAAAATGTTAACAAGACAGACTTCAGCTGTTCTCAAACACGCACATCATAATGTAGCAGGTTTAGATTAAATAATTAAAGCCAGGAAAGTATCTTGCTAAGACACTCACAGGAATTCCTAGTAGCTGGGGATCCACAGGCTGTCGAAACGGAAGAGACTCCGGATCCTGTCGGTAAAGTGCCTCCAGTGTTGGCATAAGTGCCTGCCGCAACTCTTCTGGCTTGAAAACTATTGAAAAGCAACAAGCATCAGAAAAACAGCAGAAACAGCTGTAAGGAAGAAATTGGCTGGAAAACACGAGGTCTGTGGAAAAATACTAGAGACAATGGTTTAAGTTATTTAGCATGGATGGCTTGTTTAGCCTCTGCAACACTGAGTGCTGAGGAGGATGTTAAAGTGATCAGCTGGAGACAAGGAGATGGGCCAAAATACTAACCAGAATCTTGTTTTTATCATAAAAGACACCGCTAAATTTAACAGAGCTGGTTTATGTTCCAGATATGCCCCTCTCCCAGGTTACAAGAAAAAGCCTACTTATAAAATCTGTAACTGGAGTATTTAAAATCTCTATTGAATTGACAGTTTTACAAAGGCTTAAGTACTAAGGCCTTAAAGAAACTGTCAAAAGCCAATTACTAGCACATGTATTATTACATGTATTATATGTTTGTCCAACAGCTACAAAGAGCAATCCATATAAGCTTACTAAGTACCAATGAAGAAAGCTCAGGGTTTGTTTTTTTTTTTTCCCCTGAAGATTTCTCTAGGGAGATGCTGTGAATTTCAGTCAAAACAGTGTTCCTGCTTAGCTTACTTTTTTTCTTCGACTGTCCAGCTGCTGGAGAAGACTGAGTAGCTGGAGTATTAGGTCTTTCTTCCCCCTCTGGTACTTCAGTCTTCACTTCAGATTTCTTCTCCTCTTGCTCCATTGGGTCTGGTTTACATTCCTCCACAACTGGTTCTACTTTAACCTGGAAAGCAGTTTGGAGTCTGTCAGCCTCCTGGGAAGTCATCCTTTCATGTTTCTTTCAATTTAAACCTACCTGCCATCCTGCCCACCACTCCTCCCTAGGATTAAGCTTATCTAATTTGTAGTTAAAACTTGCCTAAAGCTTAAGCAGATGTGGTAGAATGCATCTTTTAACACTGCAGTAGCAGCAATGATGAGCTATCCTGTTCTGACCTGCAAGCAGATACAGTCACTCACCCAGCTCTTCAGGGAGATCTGACAAGTCTCTCACACACTGTGGCTGCCAGGATGATGCTACTGGCAGCCACACTCTTAGCTGTCCTCTGTGACCAGTTGTCTGAGACCAGTAAAGCAGCCCAATAAGTACATATAGAATCACAGAATCATTCAGGTTGGAAAAGACCTTTAAGATAATTAGGTCCAACCATAAAACTAACACTGCCATGTCCATCACTAAACCACATCCCTAGGTGCCACATCTAGGCTTCTCTCAAACACCTCCAGGAATGGTGACTCCACCACTTCCCTGGGAAGCCTGTTCCAGTGCCTGAAAACCCTTTCAGTAAAGAAATTTTTTCCAATATCCAATCTAAACCTCCCCTGGCACAACCTGAGGCTTTTTCCTCTAATCCTAATATCTGCTATTCTAACATTTAACAGATGCCAGTAACATCTGACAGACTGACCCAAGTGCTCTCTTACATTGGCATTTACCAAAAAGCCTCACAGTTGCAACCACATTATCATGGGCTTTCCTGTGGCCACTAGCTTCTACTATCACTTCACTAGAAAACAGAGACCCTTTTTACAAAGAAATAGAGGAAGACAACAATCAAAATGGCAGCAACAGGTAGCACCCAAGCTCACTGAAGTTTGGAAGGAATGACTTGCATGGTAACAGAAAGTATCTAGCAGCACTAGATGAAGATACTTTACCCAACAACCAGCTGAGAATCTTACCTCAGGTTTCTCCTCCATTTGCAGCTCTGTCTGTTCTGGTTCCCCTTCATCTGTTTTAATATCCATTTTCACTTCCTGCAAGGGTGGTTGCTGCTGCTCTGGAACAGCCTGCTGAGAGTTCACCTCTGTGCTGCTGGTGGATGGGGGGTTGGATACCTGCCCATCAATGCTTACAGCTGGTTGTGAAAGCTGAGGGAACAAGAGATACATTACAGATATCTAATGAAATTTCCCCCCCTCTTCTCTAATGTACCTTTTACCTTCATTACATTTAGACCAAGTTTAAATGCACTCTAGTCCTACTTGCTTTAACTGCAGAAGACACTGTTGCACAACTCCAATTATAGAAAAACATGCAACAGAAACATGCACTGGAAGGTCTGGTATAGAGAAAAATGACATACTGCTTCTCTATTGCACACCACCGCTATGCATATGTAGACCTAAGTAAAGACTTCTGAAAAACTCTTGAAAAATACTCCCTCTGGAAACACCAGATAATCTATAGACTTGTCTCAATGCAAAAAAAAAGGTTACTTCCCAAACAGAAAAAAAACCCTACTTGGATATTAAATGTTCCAGGAGCCACCTCCATTATCACAGACTCACACAAAAATAAAAGATCCAGTGAAAACTAAAACTTATGCTTAAATATATGCAGGGAAAGCAAAATGAAAACATTTCCTTACAGGTGTTGTGGGGTGCTGAGGCTGCAGCAGTGCGGTTGGTGTGGGAACAGATGCAGTCGTGCTCTGCTGTGACAAGGGTTGCTGCTGTTGCTCTGCAGAAGGGGTAACTGGAACTGGAGGCTGGACCTGTGGAGGCAGCTGTGCCTGAGGAGGTGTTGGAGTCTGCCTTTGAGGGGGGTGCATAGTTTGTGACTGTGGTCCAGTTGGCATTGCCTGAGGAGTAGGTGTGGGGGCAGCAGTGGCAGCTGCTGCTGCCTGCTGTTGCTGTGATCCCAAGCCTGGAGGCGTGTGGTGAGGTGTTGGGGTTCGGCTGGGTACTGGAGAAGGAGAATTTCGGTGCATGGGAGGCTGTGGAAGAGGTGGGCAGTGAATATGGCTCCCTTGAGAACCTGGAGCCATTGCAGGAGAATTCCCAGGACAGGAAGCGCTCGTCATTTGTGCCTGTGGAAAAAATTGTACATATTTGCAATGACTTGAAACAGAAAAGCAAGAAAAACTACTGTCAAACGGCTGCATTACCAAAGTTTCTGGCCTAGTTTGTCACATTTTTTTTTTAAGTATCTGTTTTGTTCTTAAAAACTGTTTCAAAAGAAAAAATGGTCTATTTGATTTTTCTTCACATGAACATAAAGCTATTTTATAATTTACTCAGCTCTGAAATAAAAGTTTAAACAGAACACCTTAAACTTGTTGATACATTTAAAGAATGTTACACCTACGCTCCCAGTTCACAAAACATTTTTTTTTCTAAAGCTGCTGATTTGTACATCCTGAATATGGGACAATGCACTACAGTGAAAAATTGCACTGAAATATACTTAGTGTGCCCATGCCCCCACCCCCCCAAGACTAGAAACTTAATTTATCATCAGAAATAAGTACAGCTGCAACTGTACCGTTACGAGATTAGAAAATAATTGTATTGGTGAAGGAAAAGAAGCTGTCACTCCACAATAATCTTGCCTGCAAACTAGGAAGAAGCATCAACGAGAAGCAAACTGACGTTCCCTACTTCTTCCTGGCCTGAAAGGTTCTTGCTGAAAAGGGAGAGGGAAAGGACAGAAAGGAAACTGCTAGACTGTTAAGTTCAGATCTTTAGTAGTGATAACCCTATACCCCAGAACCAGTAACACACATAGGTCCTGGATAGACATGCCTTTTTATGACTCATTCTATCACCTCTGAATTTCTCAGGTTCTGATGCTTTGCTGTTCAGCAAGACATTAACTACTGCATGCTAAGTAACAAGCTTCTTTGCTCCATAAAACCAAACTTAAAAAAATTCACACCAAACTCTGAAACAAACGAACAAATGTTTCATCCCTGCCATTCCCAGCGCTACAAGAGGATAATGTTGACACTCAAATTAATTTGATTGACTATAATTCCAAAAGAATCTTGAGAAAACAAGCACTTCTCCATTACTAGAAACCAAACAATGAAACCAGTATGTGACAGAGCCCACTGACACCACTTTCAGAAATCAGAAACCTACTTGAGAAACTGGTGTCTGATTGCCAGGCTGAGTCATGGGCATGCTTGCTGTGTTCATTCCTGGGGAAGAAGCAGGGAACTGGGGCTGTTGTAGGAACTGATTCTGACCAGAAGGCTGGCCAACCCCTGGTTGCTGCATACGTGAAGGAAATCCCATCTGTTGGAAAAGAAAGGAACTAGTTTCACTTGAAGTGCATACACCTCTGCAATAATTTACAAAAAATGCACAAACATTAATCTAGTTGTGGAAATTGATGCTTTGCCACTTATCTGTAGGATATACTGTGGGAAGTCTGCATATCACTCCTCTCAAAAGACAGAAATTATGATGAATTTCCCTTGTAAGCTAAAGAAAGATTACAGATTGGGATCGTGACTTAAGATTTATTTTTGTTCCTTGTTTAAAGGATGCGACATCACAAACCGCCACTTAAACTTAATTTTTAGGCAATTTTTACCAATATTTATAGGCTTACCAGACAAATCTTTCAATGGAAATGCAAAAGGAAGAACCAAAGAGTCAAGAGAATGAAGAAATAATGCTTGATTTTTAAAATTTCTTTTTCTTAATTCAAGGAGACCACAGCCAAGAGAAGTGAACCCCGGAGGGAAGGTGGACTGACCTGGTTCATGGCCCCTGCCTGGCTTAGCTGTCCAGGGTGCTGAAGAGGAGGGGTTTGCCGGGGTCCCATCGGCGACAGCTGCATGTTCATCTGGCCAAACTGATTCATTCCTGTGTGATTGTGCAAAAAAAAAAAAACTTATAAACAAAGGCCTGAATTCTCCTTTGGGCACCATTCAACATTCGGAGAAGAAATTCTAACATTTTCTTCCCAATTTAGTTTCGTAGAAACCCATTTTCAAGCACATAATACTATACAGGAAATATTTTAAAGCTACCATACTCCTTCAGAGTACAAACTTTTTTTCCCCAAAAAGACTTGTCACCACTGTTACCTAAGTTCTAAATTTTGCGAACCACTGGAGTACACAATAAGTGTCACACTAACTGCTGAAGATGGGCTTTGTACAGAAAGTTGTGTTGTCTCAATTACGTATCAGAAATTCACTTACTTAATCCTAAACTGTATCTTCACTTAAGTACCTTGTGTGTTGGCTACAATATTTCTTGAATATGCAACAAAGGTTCTGCCCCTTCCTTCTAAGAAATTATTCTCACCATTCACCCTTTACCACCATCTCCCCATCTAAGCTGCCTGGTCCCACCATATTTGACTGATCTTACCATCCTACACTCACACCATGAAAAGTTCCAAAAGCATCAAGTTCTTTATTTAACAGAGCATGAAGTTAACCTGCAGTTCTTAAATTCACAAGATCATGAAATGCTATTCGATATATAGATATGCATGTGTGTGTATATATAGTTGGGAAAGCATTATACAATATAGATAGCTATTTTCTTCATAAAATGGGAAAACTGCAGGTGAAACAAGGGCTATGAGACTTCAGCAAGAGCTGCCCAATTCCAATATTCCTTCAAAATCACAGTAGCAAATTTTCTTCATATATTTACCTGGCTGTGCCTGCATACGATTCATCATCTGATTTGGCACATTGGCACGTATCAGGGTTGGGTCAGGAAGAGGACCATCTGAAAAAAAGGTATTAGAATAAGATTATGGCATTTAGAAGACCACCAGGTTTTACCCACCTAACATTTCTGTGAGAATTACAGACTAAAAATCCTATGTTAAAAAAAAAAAAAAGTACTGACAAAGTCCAGTAACTCTTAACACTCCTTTAAGAGAGTTCTCGAAGTGTGAAGCCAAACCAAAAACTTCCTTGAAAATATATATGCATGTCCCATTGACAGAAAAATCGCTTAACTTCAGAGCCTGCTTTCAGAAACTGAAGGCAAATTTGAAGTATGTTACTGAAGTACAACAAACAACACAGCAGCTCACAAACATCCCAAACCACAAGAACTTCTACACACCACTCCACACTGTTAATTCATCTCTAGATTTAAAACACTACGAAAAATATATTGTTGAACAGAGTATTTCTCAAAGCTCTGAAGTTTGAGAACTACATGAGTACATGCTGATTAACCAGAAGTGTCACATCTACTGCTGAAGATCAACTTCCTAGAAAAGTTACAGCAAATCACAGTATCAACCCTTAAGAATCTTTCTTGGATCTTGGTACTGTATCCCGGTAAATCCTGTTCTGACTTCAAGCATGAAAAGATGCAGAATTGGATTTACAAAGATAGATTCAAATTTAAGCAGGAGAAAAAGAACTCAGATGAAGATTCTTGCAGCATATGCCTGGAGCTACTAGATCCTTCTGCAGTGTTAGGAAAAAAACAGGAAGTTTTTTGTCTCCTCAGTTAATACTTCAAATTTTGCCCCAATCTTTTTAAACATTTGTTACAGTGTCACAGGCAGCTATGCATCTGCCTCCATGAGGTCTGTGAAGAACTCCATTCTTAACTGTAAAGTATCTAAGATCATGCCAGACTGAAAGAATGAAGGAGAAAAATCCTTCTGAGAAGGAAGTTCTCAGGAGAGGGTCACAGGGGGAGGAGGAAGGGCAGTACTCTAGAAAAAGTATGGTTGCAGAACTGTTGCACTTGGTTTTAAGAAAGACTATTTTCGTCTCCAGAGCTGCCAGTCCAGAATCACAAAGACAAAAAAAGTCCTAAAGCAGGATTAAATAGTTTTAAAAAATTAGTTCTCTTTTTACAGTTAAATTAGAGTATGGCATGCAATTTTCTTTAGAAATGTACAAAGTTCGGTATTTCAATTATTTACAGGACTAAACTGGAAACACAAGACTACAATGTCAGCAGATGCCTCTCTCCACTTTCTAACTAGATGTATCACCCACAATAAAAGAATCATAGAATATTTAAGATTGGAAGGAACCTTAAAGATCATCAGGTTCCAACCTCCCTGGTATTAGCAAAGGCACCTCACACTACACCAGGCTGCACAAGTCCTCAATAATTCCTCTCCAAAAACACATTTATTCTAATATATAAAGACACTGTTAACAAGGAATATTATATTAATAAATAAATAAATCTGTCTAGCATCAGGAAGGTCAGTTCAAGTAACCAAATTTGAACACGACACAGAACAAGCAGTTACCTAAACTTTCAAAGGAATAAATACCTAAGCACTCCAATAATCATACTCTCTGCTTCCAGCAACGATAACAATAGTGATGGTAATTTTAAGCATCACACAACTATTATGAAAATATGTATTTCTCTTCTAGTAATTGAAGTTACCTTTCAATACATTAATTCTAGAGCACTAGAACACTGAGACAGTGTTCTAAAATGTTAGGAAGCAACTTAAGCCCCATTCCCTGCACCCTCAAAGCAAGTACAGAAGTTAAACAATATTTCTATTTTTTCAGAACTTAAAGTTTTTTGAAAAACTATAGTAATTATTTAACATAAGCAAAGATTTTGCAAGTACTTCTGAATAAAGACAAGAAAGTTCTGTTTAAATTTAAGCAAGTCAGGTACATATGAAACAAGAAGGGCAAAATGGTCACCACCCCACCAAAATGATTGTACAGGACTTCCCTGCACCAGGTAGTCAGTAACCCCACTTCTCTTACTTGCAGACATCCCTGGCTGTGGCTGTCCCATGTTGGGCCCTTGATTCATGGGAGCCTGTGGCATGCCTGGAGCATTTGGGATCATGTTTTGTTTCTGCAGCCTGGTTCTTCGTATCTCCTCCAACTCCTTCTGAATCTTATAGATCTTCTCAGCTATCAGGTGGTAGTACTCTGCCTGTTGGGGAGGAATTCAAACCATGAAAGATGACAACACACGCATTAAGTAAAGGCAACAGGTTACAGTAGTTTTCAGTTTGCCAAACAGCCTCACATCTGCTCCCTTCCCACCTCTCCCAGCCCTCCCCCCATTTCAGCTTGGGTGTGGGTTGCTCTCTCTTTGAGAAGCTGCCACACAGATAGGAAGGCAAAAAGGCAACCATTAGACCAACAACAGACATTGCTCTTCCCCTGTATCATGTCTGTCACTTCTTTATGAAAATCACAGTTAAGAGCTCCATCTCCCTTCAGAGAACACTGAGATGTCTTGAGCACATCACACCCCAACAGGCACCACCCTGACCCCAGGCACACCCAGGCAGAAGCGTGCAGCTGGTTGGCTCCCAGACCCCATCCACCAGCCCCAAAACATGCTCCCTCTGTCTAAGACTCATCTGTGCCTTCATTCCTCTTCCTCCACAACCACTATGGGATCAAGGCAGAGATACACACGACTGGACAAGAGATGATGTCGTATCTCACCCTGCTGTTTGCTGATTCATACATATCCCCTTCCACTTTCCGAGCATAAGCCACCAGATTCTCCATACGCCGATCCTTCAGTGCTGCAGGGTCAGGAGTAGGAAATATGGCTTGGACTCTGGGGGGGTACAAAAAACACACAGGTAATTAGTTTGTCTCCAGACCAGGACATCAGCACTAACCCCAGGGATCTGAACACAAAGTGACAAGCCAGTTTTCCGGGAAACGTTGCCCCTGTGTAGACGGCTTGAGCACAGAGTGGGACACTCCCCGTACAACAGCCCCAATCCAGCAGATGCAGCTCCAAATTTTGGGCTTCTGCTTTCCCTTCTCATGGACACTGACAACACTCACTCCTGGGCCCCTAGTTTTGGAATCCAGGCTTTCTCCTGTCCCACACACACACCTCAGAGCATGTTGTTTTGATATAAGCTACTCACAATTTATGAACAAGGTGGTTTCGGAGATCCTGAGTAATGTCTTCATGCCACTGCTTTCGAATTCCCGTATTGGATGGTTGAGCTGTTGGCATGGCTCCCAAACTGGCAACATTGGCGCTTTCACTCATCATAGGGCTTCAAAAACAGAGCAAGAATTGAGGGCAAAAGTCTAGTCCAAGCTTAGTCATCTTACAGTCATAGTCTCTTTCAGAATAATGTTAGGACAAAGTGCTAGTTCAGCCATTCCCTAATCAATGGACAAACTCTGCAGAAATAGCTGCACAGACACCAAAACAACGCCGTGAAAGAGCACATGCTGTTCTACCCAAGGATTTGGAAAACTGCAACAAAAGCTACAAAATCCAGAGGGAGAGATAGCCATCAATGGCATTTACCCCACTGCTTATTCAAGTACCACCATGAGATCAAAACAAAATCACTGGGGTGCAAAGAATAATTCAACTTACTTTTGAGAATTCATAGTTGAATGTAACATTGAGTCAGGAAGCAAATTAGGGGTTTGAACCCCTACTCCTCCATTCACTCCCATTGGATTTGCACCTAGAAAACAGAAGAATAAGCAATCTTAAATGAACAGCCCATTTACTGTGCAAAATCAGCAACTGCTCAGCAATAACAAGGGTCTAGACATTCAAGTACTTTGATTTTTGTGAAGGGAGTTTAATTACTCATTGCTCATCTTATCCTCTTACCTTTCACAAACTTAGAAAAAAGTCTGAGACAAAACACCAGTGACCTCCAAGTGCAGCATTACACATTACTCCTCTACATATCTTTCTGAACTTCTCAAGAACCAAGCAATTTCAATTTGCTGTAAGCATTACATACCAGAGTCCTTTTCTGTGACTCCCCAACTAGAGATTCAGTATTACCAAACACTTCCATTTTTTCATTTAGAAGCAGCTGGAGTTTTTTTTGTCATTCAGGGGCTTAGGATATATATTCACAAAGGCTTCAGAAAATTAAAACATCAGCTACCACCTACATTTGACAAGCTCCCCTCTCCCCCACTCCATACTTCAGGATCTTACAATTAACTACAATGATTGCACTAAGAAGGAACATCCGACAATCCTTTGCAGGAAAAACCTCTAATAATTTGGTATGGACCAAAATTTGCTTTTATGAATCACAGCACATCTCAATCACCATAAAAAATTGCCTGTTTTCTTCACACACTACAGTTAAGACTCAAATAGTGACGCAAAATGCAGCCTATTTCTGTTTGGAGCTTCTGAACAAATCACTTTGTGAAGCTGAGAGTAGCATGAAGCCATTACCAAACTTGACACAGATGTAGGACATCTAAATCCTACAAAATCTGTTTATCAAGCAAAGTCAGACACTGCATACAAGAGAAATCCACGGAAATTAAGTCTATAAAGCCTAATACACACCTCTAATATCACCACCAAGTGTTTAACAGTCTTTTCATAGAACTGCCTGCTGCCTCCAGCCTCCCTTCCCTTAGTCACTTTCTTCTCCTTCCCAAATTCCCTTTGCCATCTGAGAGCAAGCTAGTGCAGAAGACAGCTCTCAATCTCTGCCTTAACTCTCCCTTCTCAACTGCAAAAACCATTTCTTTGATCTTAGAATCACATCTTTTCACATGGCAATCCTCACCAAATCTTGCTCTATCTCCTAAACCAGTCCTGTTATGCAGACCAAGTAATTCTTATCTCACCTGTTGCAATTCCCTCCTTAGCCACCTACTCCTAAAAATGAAACAGTCAAAAGTCTGCACTCCCCATGCTTCTCCTTTCTACACGAAGCTTCTGTTCCTCATTCTCCAACTTTTCAAGGCCTTCACTATAAAATTTTGGAGCTTCTAGAAACTGATCTATTTGTAAAATACTAATCCACAGTACAAAGCTGTATTATTTTCATCTAATTGTTTGCAGACTAAGCTCTCAGGATCTGCTCCCCTTCTCCTATTTTAAAAAAAGGCTTTACACACTGGAAGGCAAAGTTTTAATGGAACAGAAGTCATGTGCAATCTATGACGATCAGTCACCTCATTATCAAGCCTACTCTATCCAACAGCATTTTTCTGAGTAACTCAAGAGTAGCATGTCCTTTGCTGCACTAACAGCACATCAAGCTTCAGTGTGCAACAACCTGCTACTTTCCTCTGCAATCTGAGGTCCTTCCCCATGGAATTCCTGTGCATACAAAGCACTCATACTGTACACAAGTCTGTCAGAGGTCATTCTCCTGGTTTCACTGGGATAGAATTATGGAATCCATTTTTTGTTCAGGGAACTGCAATTTTTTGAGAAGACTGCAGCACCTGATTCTGTGAGAACGAAGTTGATAAAACCCTTTGTTTTAGTTTGTGGCCAGCCATGGAATGCAGGTTCCCACAGTGATCAAGGTCTTCAGCAGTTCTGTACTAGCCAGGAGCTAGGGCCAGGAGGAGTGAAACCCAGGGCAGCCGACCCAAGCTGGCCAACAGAAGTGTTCCATACCATAAATATCACCCTCACTATAAATTGGGAAGTTTGCTGGGGACAGACCTCTTCCTCAAAGGCCACCATCCCTTAAGGGTCTCATCTGTCATTCTGCCCCCCAAGGCCTGCTCCCCCATTTGCTGTGACTGTCATGCTCTGGCTACAGCTGTGCTGCTCCCAGGGTTTGACATCTGACATTCACTGTTGGGAGCTCCTGACCACTGTATGGGCTGAGTATAACTTTGTATTTCAGGTTAGTATTGGGATTAATAGTAGTAGCTCTTTGTTATTTTATTAAATTTGTTTTCATTTCTACCCATGTCTCCTTTCTCCACAATGCCCCTTCTCAGGTGGGGAGGGATCATTGGGTCATATAACAACTGCCTAAACATAGACAGGCATATAGGCAAGATCCCTGCAATCTTTCTTTTCCATAAGAGAAAAAAATCAACTCTACTTAAGCAACTCAATCAAAAAGCTGGAGATTAGGAAAATTCCATCAATATAATCTCAAACTATCAAAATTACATTTGATAATTAAAGATTACTTCACTTGATACCAGTGATAGCCAGTCAGAAATAACTGCACTTCAAATTAAAATTCTTATGTAGCCTTTTGTGATTTTGCAATAAGCCACCCAGACCATTCATGAGTCCACAAGACAGGATTTGGAAAGTCTGTTATTACTTTTCATTTTTAAAACAAACATTACAAATCTGAGCTACAACTGTACAATGATTCAGTCTGAGTGACAAGGATGTACACTTGAATGCAAACATTCCAATACATGCATTTCCACTTAAAAACTCCTAAAAAGCCCCAAACTTGCATTACAGTAAAATTATAAAGCTATAGAATAACATTAAATAAAATGTTTTGGAAAACCGGTTCTCAAAAAATAAATTATTTTTCCCAAAAAGATACTTTTCCCAGATAACTTGTTTTCCAAGAGAGAGCATCTGGGCCCTGTAAGTCTAAAATATTGCAAAGCCATTCCACTTGCAAATTAACTAGCTGTATTAAGCTAGTAGATTAAGAAAATCTGCATCAGAAATAGCATGGGAAATTTGCCTTTAAGTTTGTATTTTAACACTAACAGGTAAACTTACTCATAGGGTTCATAGGGCGCAGACCCTGGGGTGACTGTCCTTGCTGCTGACTCTTTACTTGAGCCTGGGGCTGTGTCTGCATCTGGTTCCCTTGATAGGTCAGTCCAAGGGCTGCGTAGGCTCTCTCAATGGAGCTGGGGTCTATCTGACTGGTAGTGTTTATGCTGGGCGTTGTCTGCTGCCCCACGCCCACAGAGCCAGTATTTGCAAGTCCTACTGCAGCTCCGCCCAGTAGCGCTGGAAGAGATATAACAAGTTACTAAGGACAGAAACAGGTAGCCAAAAAGGTCCAGAAAAACAGGGAAAGAACAGAAAGAGTGCACCAGCTGCTCACAACTACATCATCTCCTCCTAGTAACATGCAGAGAAGAGGCCAGGTCTGGAAAACCTGTCATGAAACAGGGAGACAAGTTTTGACCCAACCAGCCATTCCAACCACATGCTGTTTTCCCTTTGAGCTGCTGAGAGGAAATCCCACTCTTAAGTATTTGGGACACATCTGTTTGCTTCAAAGTGAAAACAGAGGTACACCATGTCACAGAGGCTAAAGACAGAAGTGCACATAAAGCATTTCAGCAGCCACTGTAATTTTGTTTTTTTAAAATTTTCTTAACCCAGGAAGTATCTCAACTGACACTAATGATGAGAAGAGACCAAAGTAACAATAAGGAAGAAAAAGAAAAACAAAAAACAAAACAGGTAACACAGTAACAAAAACCTTGCCAAAGATTTTGGCAGGTAGACCAAGGGGATGCAATGACAAGGGGGAAGAGACATCTGATGCAAACACAGGATGAAGACAGAAGCCAGTGTAATTAGGACTGGAACGACACAACCCTCTGTGTGAGGGCGCATCTGTCTCCAGAACCCAGCCACTGGAAGAGGTGGTAATGAAAAGCCCACGATTTGGCTGAGAGCCATGACTTGTTCACCGTTACCATCCTCCTGCTCAGAGCATCAAATAGTTAGAAAGGTTCCAGAAACACCAGCTATCAGAGACAGAGAAATTCTGTGCAACTCTAAAGCAAGAGGAAAAACAAATATTCCCAAATTCAAGAGCATCACCACTATCACCTGGAAGAAATAAAATTTAACTCCCAATATGCATTTTATTGTTTATCCAAAACACAGAACTCCCCAGCAGACTTACTTTGTTGATTTCTTTTGTCCCCAGCATTTTTCAGAGGCAAACACACAGGACAGTCATGTCTCGTACAATTCTTCCAGTGCGAGATGATTTGTCGGGAAGACGCGCAATGTGCCACTGGGAAAGGGAGGGGAATGAAAAACTTATAAATACTGCCAGTATCTCCACATGGTCAATACAAACTGGGTAGGGCACAACTGTTCCTCTCAGGAGACACATCTCTATGAACACTGGTCAGTAAAGTATTACTTGGAATAGTTGAGCCCTGGATTTCAAGTACTATTGGCTTAACTAAACCTTACTTGAAGGCTCTACGTTATACACCCAAGCCTACATCTCCCTGGCTCAAAGGATAACACCATAACCATTGGGCAGATTGTGCCCAGCAATTGGCACAACCCAGATGAGCCTAGGCTACCAAAAAGGTAACATATATTTTCTTTGACTACTAGGATAGACTAAAGAGTTCACCAGTGCCCGTAGCAGCTGAATTCCTGGCCAACTATTGCTTGAGATTTGTGTCTTCTGTTTAAGGGAGACGGGTAGTCTCCTACTTGCAGATTCCTGCTTTGTGTCTACCCTTATTGGTATGCAGCATCCAAGAGATCTTATAGTGAGTTACAAAGTTAAGATCACTCATCACTTTGTGCAATCTTGCCCCCTCTAACTAGCCTAAACTTCAAAGGCTCAGGAGTTTGTGATTTCCACTCTTAAGGGGACAGACAAATTTAAAAAAATTGACTTCCCAAGCCACCCACCAGTTCTCCATCCCTTTCTAAGAGCCCTTCCCATCCTACAAATGTTGACCACATATATATAAGCACTCCTCCACTTACCCTGGCAAGATTTGCCAGCCTGACAATGTGTCATGTGGTTCAGGACATTCTTCATGGTTCGACAATGAGGGAGGTTGCACTGCCGCACTTCCCCATTGGCCTGTTCTCGCCGCTGACACTTGTGAGCGTGTAAGAGGAGAACCAGCTGCTGCTGAATGAGTTTACGTTTTTCTGGATCTGCTGTCGGTGCTCCAGATCCCATTCCTTGAGAAGCTGCTGGCCCCATCCCAGCCTGCTGAA
>NW_009952976.1:488961-491172 GCF_000747805.2 Chaetura pelagica | reverse complement strand
TGCTGAACCTGGGGAGCCTGCTGCTGGCCCTGGAGAAGATGGAAAGGAAAACCTCAGAAATAAATCTATTTTTGAGAATAATCCATTTAGCAAGTAAACAGCCACAAAAAAAAAAAATCAAATAAGAGAAACAACTGCTACATTCTGTGATTAAGTGAATAGCCCACCTATCTGTAGTTCTGGATGACTCATTAAATATACCCCTTAGCAACAGTCCTGGCAATAATCTTGTCAGCAACAATTTCCTCCCCATATCACTCTCCTATTCCTAGCTCTTGCCTTATCAAAGACCAGCAGAACTTTGCACATGCTCACAATTTAATTTGTACTGTTAGACCACCCAGAAAATATTAGTACCACTTAGACCTCAAATATCCTCAAATAGCCTTTTGGAGGGTAGAAATAAAGTTGCACCCACAATTCTTGATTAATGGAAGAAAGCACCTTTTAGAGCCAATAGTGTGTTCCCTCTATTTCACTGTAAGGTGCCTCAATATGACTGTTTCTAGAAGAGGAGAACGAACGGAAAGTTATGGAAAACTTTTTCCATTGGGAAACTTGCACAATGGCATTCAAAGTGTCTCCTAGTCTCTGCTACAGATGAAGCAAGACTTCAGGATAATACATGCCACAGAAACAATGTCAAGTACAACAACATCTAGTACTACTTCTGTACTTCTGTTTCTTTTTTCAGACTTCTTCCTGTTTCTTTCGGGTGACATTTGAGGAGTACTCAGCAAAGAAGAGAGGCTCAGGAACTCTGTTGCTTGTACTGCTTCAGTTCAACACCCTTCACTTTCTAAAAGACCCTCCACAGACAGTTTTAGAGGATGCTTCTGGAGATTGCCAGATTTTTAGAGCTCAGCTACCTACATTCCTAAACCTCAGCTCTCCCGTACCTCTTCAATACTAGTATTAACCCCTTTCATTTTACAAGGAGACTTCACCAATTACTCAATCCCCTCAAGGTTTGTATTGCTCCAATAGGACTGTAACTGCCTTGCTTGCAGCTTGTCATTCTAAGCAACAATGAAGAAAACAGCAACTTTTCATTCCCAGGTTCAGCTCAGTAGCAGTTCAACTTCAAGAGTCATGTGTTCTACACTGAACACAAGCTTGACAGCTAGAGATCTGAACAGCAACCTTTGGCTGCTTCTTTATTGGTTCATGCAACCAATAGGTTTGCCAGACTTTTCAATGCTTCACGCTCAACTTAAAGCACATCAAATGAAACTCACAGCATTGAGCTTTTTTTCATTCAAAGGGAAAAAAGCTACCTGGAAATGGTTTTTCAGCAAGTTACTAAAATCAAGAGACTGATCCTCCTGGGGTGTGGTATTTGAAGCAAGGAGAAACAAAAGCCACATTCAGAAATCTAAACTTGTTTCCCCAATTAAAAAAAAAAAAAAAGTATATGTAGGAGGAAAAAAAGGCAGAATATATTGCATGTCATAATCCTAACCAATTTAAGCTTCTAAAGTAACGAGGCAAACATTCATCCACTAGTGTTATGTCCAAAGTGACAACCTAATGTTAAGAGCTGTCATTATTAAGCCTAGGCCATCCACTTCTCACCATTCTTACTTCTCCTTATTTAAGTTCTGCTGCAATAACAGTGTTTAGGGGGAAAGGGAGGCAAACGGAGACAAGAGAGCTACCACAGCCACAACTTCCAGGAAGCCTCCAGCATCAGTACTGCTGTGTGTGTTCATGTACTCCAGAACAGGAACAAACACATCATTGGGGATTCTAAGCCCTATCATACATGTTCAAAAAGGAGTATTTCTCTCTCCCAAAATCATCAGTGAATACAATAAGGACAACAATCCTCAAGACAAAGGTACACAGAGGAGAAGGGGCCCCATAAAACAACCACAAGAGGTAGGATGGGAGAGGAGAGCAGAGGTGTCCAAACAGGTGGCAAAGTTCACTTCAGTTAAGGAGCTCCATTTCATTTTCTCTGCTAACAGGGTTAGAAGGCTGAAGAGTGGAGGTGCAACTTATCAACAGATATGGCCCAACTCAACCTCCTCCTTCATGTCAGCCTTTTTAGAAGTTGAAGCAAGCGCATTGTGTGAATTCAGAGCACATACCCAGAACTGACACAGGCTATGACAGCTGCAAAAGCTTGTAACATGACAACACCAGAGCATATTGCTACAACATCTTCTGGAGACATCTTTCAATTTACTTACCATATTAGGCATTCCT
>NW_009952976.1:479951-488824 GCF_000747805.2 Chaetura pelagica | reverse complement strand
AATTTACTTACAATATTAGGCATCCCTGCCCCAGGAACTGGCTTCTTGTCCATTGGAAACTGTGGTAAACTATTCTGTAGTCCAGCTTTATTCTGCATCTGAGGCCCAAGTCCACCAGCTCCAATCTGCTGCCCAGTATTCTGACTATATGGCTGGCCGTAAGGGTTGGGATTGCTCATCATTCCCATCTAGGAATTAAAATGGTAAGATGTTCAAGAAAGCTAGCTTAAGTTCACAATGTAAAAGACAAATGAATACTTCAGAGAAGCAAGAGAGATCACAGCCATGAACTAGCTGCAATGCAGTATTGATTCACATACTTATGCTGCTCCTTTTTGTGCATGTCTTTACCCATCACACTAACTCCTCAACTAGACAATTCCTATAAATACAGCAAAAGCCAGCTTACCTGACCTTGAAGTCAGTCAGGTGAGAAATGGCCTGATTATTTATTTATAAAAGACATTGTTCAACAGATTTTTTCATTTTAGCTTTCCCAATCACAAATTTGTACCATGGAATATATAGCTCAAGTCTGGAAGAATTTTTTCTGTTCCCTGTATCTGTGCAAACTCCAAATGGAGACAAATACGACTTTCAACAGGGTTTATCCCAGAAAACTCCTACCATCTCCAGACAGCCCTAACCACGTATGTCTCCATTTCCAGCACAGAACTCTCTTCAATTTAAGAATACATCATAGGCACAGGTAACACCACGGGCACACATAACACCGCACACAGTCACATAGGGACAGGAACTCAGAGGTCAAAGGAGACAGTAGGAAGGAACTCTGCAAACAAAACAAATCTATTGAACCATTCATCCACAGGGGAAGTAGATTTGTATTTCATACAAGCCCTATGAATATTCAACAGTTCCAGCATACCAGAATATACCGCTCGTTGCCTTGGAATGCCTCAGAACCTAAAGAACAGTTAGGAGCAATCTTGCCAGTAACATTGTTTGTCCTCTGAACTTCTTCTTTCATTCCTTGCATTCCCATCTATTTTTCATGAGAAAAATGGCTTTCTAAGACCAAAACAACTAGCCATAAGGGACTAGGAAAACTTTTTTTTTTTAAGATGACCAAGTTCTCATCATTACTCATGCAGGTTCCTCAAGGAACCATAACTCATAAAAATAAAGGCACAAAAAGACTTTAAAGGCCTGTATTGTTTCAACTCCCATTAATATTTGACTAGACAACGTTCAGTCTCCTTGATGTTTTTTGGTTCAAGTCTGGGCGTTTTCCCCACATCCAAAAAAGTACATACAAGCTCCTGTGGTGGGTTTGTTTCAAACTTCTACATTTATTCTCAAAGCATCCTCCCCTAGTAGAAACACCTTATTTCTGGTAATTTTGGTATTACCATGCTTCTCCGGCTTGCACGGAGAAGTAACCTACATGCCTGGAGATTACCTGCAATTCATCAAACACCTTCCTTTTCCAGGTTGTAACATCTGCCAATCCACTATAATAGTCTTCAGTTTGCATTTACAAAATTAAGCAGGATCAAACTCAAGCTAGAGGAAAAGGAACACAAAATTCACTGAAGAAGCTGCTCTTTAGACATCTGACATGTACAAGCAAATTCCCTTGAGGACAGCCCACCTCCTCCACACACAAGCAATACCCATAATCACACAGCAGTAATTCATTAGAGGGCAATGAAAAGAATCTTTACACATGGCAGATAAACTATGAAATGATGAGGCAGAACTAAAAAAGCTTCCCTTCCTCTGTCTCCCTTGGCGCTATCCCTGCTGAGTTTCAGCTGCAATGAATGCACATACGTGACTGATGAGGCAGCTGCTGCCAATCACTAAACAGGTAAGACTCAAACTGTTCCTGCCTCTTCCTCAGATGACTAAGATGATCTTATGTGAAAGCTGAGCAGAAGGGAAAGGAAAAAGAAAAACATAAGAAATCAGCAAACACACTTCGAGGACTCTTACCCATTGTCAATGCTGACTGAAATTCACCAATATTTGAGGCACCATTGACCAACAGATTCAAGACTTATAGAGTGCTGACAATGGGATTTATTTCCTTAAGAAAAAAAGATACATTTTCCTGTAAGATAGCCTGATCCCTTTGGCTCCAGAAAGGGTTTTGCAGGTACATCTGCTAAACCAGAAACTTCTAAGCAAAGTTTTCAAGTTCAGTAACAATATTAACTCCCCAAGTTAGATCACATCTGAGTGTACACTAAAGCACATAATATGTTGGCCATCACTATCACTGCCCCCAGATGACCTGTGCAACCTATGCAGCCTTAAAAAAATATCCAACTGAACAATTCAGAATTGAAAGCTGAAGAGACATTTTCATATCCTGCTACCACAGGAAAAAATCAAGATGCCCAACTCAGACAATTGGGGATCTCATACTTTGATAACAAAGGATTCAGTATAACTGTGGCCTCATGAGCCAGCTCTGTCCTAACTGCAGAGAAATCAAACCCTAGGCTTAAAAAAGCACTCAAAATGGAAGGTTTCTAATGAAACTCAGGGATGAGGTTTGACCATGTCAATCAACCTTTGTAACTGCAGCACAGCTGGACGCAAACTTTGCGTGAGGCATCTGTTTTTTCTAAATGTACTCCACGAGTTGGCCAAGTACAAAGATATCTGATGTTTTCTCAGGCATGAGCCATTGGTACTGTTTGGAGTGCAAAGCCAGCCCTCCTAAACAAGGCACTCTGGCAGAAACACAAGGCTTTACTCTCCCTCAGGCTGAGAACAGGGCTTTTCTCCATCCTGAAGCAGAAGACAACACACCCAGCTCAGCCCAGCTGCTCCTAACGGGGAAAGTCCTCAGTTCCCCATCTCAGCCTACAGGAGACAGAAAGACCAGAGAAGCACAGGCCAAGCTAGAGGGTAAGTATGCCAAATTGACTTGTAAAGCCACAAACTCAAGTATCACCGAAGAAGGATGCTAAAAACCAAATGCCTCAAGGTCTCCTGGAACAAAGCAGCAGCCATCACTTGGTCCAGGTAACACTGACACCTGTCAGAATCCCAGCCAAACCTCATAGAAATGGTCCCTGGTCCTGCTGTCACAGGCCCACTAACCCAACACCAACAACCTCCATGAAGCTCTAGACTGAGTCAAGAGAAAGGTAATTTGGGATAGTCTTCACCTGGTACAAGGTGGCCTTGTGACCCTGGCACAAAAACCAGAAGCATGCTCATGTAATTTGCTGGGACATGCTGAGAAACATGGATAAAAGGAAACATCAAACAGGAAGGAATAGACTACCTCATTACTATATAAGGAAGAAAAAAATAATCCTGTAGAATTTTATCAGTGGGAAACTACCAGAAATACTGGCGTATAGTTCATAATTAATATAATGATCTACAGGGAGTGAAGAGCAGATAAAACAATTGAGTGCAGAGGAACCAGCGAAAAAAGGTGGTGCTAGTACCACTGCATGAGAAATACAAGTCTTCATCTACAATACCATGTAAAAACATACATGACTGAATCACAGCTACAAGTCAGTAACTGCAACCTCTACTCACTCCTTCCTGACCACCACCTCCTGTCACTGCTCTTACCATTTCCCTTCTTATCCATCCCATCTGTTTTACTTCCTCTCCTCACATCATAGCCTCAGCTTACTTTCTTCATATATGCAAGTACTTGCACACAAGAAAGTGCAGAGACAAATCCACAGCAAAAGATAATGATGCATGGCTAACAGATGGCAAAGTTCATCTCATATATCATCATACCTTCTACATACACAGTGGAAAACAACTTGACTATGTTGCCTCCAAGGGAAGAAGGGGCTGTCATTAGCAGAGAGGTGGAAGATGTGCATGTTGCACCATGTAAACAGCATGGATAACACAAGTTCAAGACACATCCAGTTCACAAGCATAAGCAGCATCAGATAGCGGAAGCTCCCTCCTCTCTGAGGAGAGAACTATGAGTGTGGAAGAAATTCCCTAAAGTTTTGTTCTAATGCCATGGAATACATTAATCTTCAGTTTGGAAAAAGGTCAACTTACTCTGCTTCTGGTTTCACGGTTGATACCACAGAGTACAAACTGAGGAGGAATACCTGTTACAGCTAAGCACACAGCCACTGCAATATTCTACTGTTTCTCTGTAGAAACAACTGCTTCATTGACACTCCAATATTTGAAAAACATCTATATAGCAGTAATAGTATTTATAGTTTTATTAAATTCCGTTTGGCTCTTCAAAAACAAGAATTTATAACTGATCAACTGGTAATTTCTAGTGCCCTTCTACTGACTAGCAGAACATTACTGGCCCCAGACATAACCAACTCAACAAAAAAAAGCTGCCAGTAGTATCTGCTGCATTCTTTCCAAGGACTATAATCAATCATTATTATTTGTATTTAAGTGTATTTTTTTAAGATATCTATTGCAAGAGACTTCCATTATTTTACTGCCATCTGTGCACAACACTCCCCTATCCACTCCAGAGACTTTAGACTCAAGACAAATCTTTACTGCTCCATTTCTCCTCCAAACACACTCTCTCACACTGGGATAAACTAAGAAATTACCTGTTTTACTTTTTTTTCCACTTTGGTTCACCAAACAAGATAAAGACTAGAACTTACAACTGTGCTTTTAATGAATCATATAGCACCCTTGGTACCAGAGTCTAAACAGTATGGATACATTTACCTGCTGAATCAAACAGCTATTGTAAATAATAAGGCAATCAAGAACACTGGCCTTCTACCTAAAATGTGACACCAAATATGCTAACACTACTTTTATTTTCTTTAGCCAATTTTACAATGTCAGGGTAACATCATCCTCAATCTCTCTGCAACATTGAGTGAGATTTTATTATTCTGACATTTCTTGTTTTACTTTAATAGTTACTAAGATTCTGAAGAACCACTTTTTAAATTGTAAAATACCGCCATCAGTTCTTCTCCACAGAAGTTAAACTGATCAAAACAAGTGCATCCATTATAATTGGAGAGAATCCAATGCCAAATGACAAAGAATTACTACTGGAACATTTCAAGTAATTTCCTATGCGAGTGAAATACTCACATAGCAGAGGTAGTAGCAATGCCCTTACTAATCTAAAATGCCTTCACATTTTATTACTTGAGTAACAGAAGTTTTCTTGAATCAGTGGGAGACGAAATTGAAATGACCTGAAGGTCAGGTGAACTTAGATACTTAGTGATAAAGCGTTGGTATCACAGAAATGCACACAAACTTATACATAAAATACCCCTTCCCTTATAAGAGGCTGGAGAATAAGACTGCAGCCATGCACTCTCAACAGAATCCAGTGGAACAACAAGCTGAAAATTTAACTAGACAGAATTCTAAGTAAAGAATCATTCAAAACAGGAACATGTTCTTAACTTAACTTACTATAGAGCTTGAATTTGCTACCTGTTTACTTCTAAATTAATCAAATCTAGTGAAACAGAGAGCCTGAAAAATGAAGAAACACTGAAAATAACTTGATCACTACAATCAACTTCCAGACCTCTATTTTAAGAGTAACAGACGTCTGCCATACTCCTAACTTGCACACAACCAAGTACATAGAAAACAAAAGCCTATTCAAGAAAGAGAAACTTGTTACAATGCCTATCCCCTCCAAACTTTTAACTGTTCTTCAGGCTAGACTTTTCAAAGGCACTTTCAAGCTGGCACTGTTACAAAGCAGGGTCCACACCCTCCTCTGACTGGCATTATCAACTCCTTTAAGATGTCCACCCCCTAAAACCTACACTTGCTTTCCAATTGATGAGTATAAACTGAACCAGAAAATTAAAACTCTTTTTTTTTTTTTTTAGTTCCTCAACACAGCCTGTCATGGAACTGGCACCAAGACGACATGCAGACAGAATTGCTTCTTTGACAGCTTGCATCATCCATAAAACGACAACATTAGACCACAGGATGCAAGCAGCAGATGATGACAGCACACATTTATGTATACCAGGTGATCCTAAATCAATCATTGGCATTTGGGATTTCAAATCCTAAACAGCAACACACACAACTAGAAAAAGGTGGAAAGTACACAGCTAATGTGCAAAGCAAGTGTTCCACTCTATTACTTGCCAGTGTTTTGGGAGGGGAGGAAGAAAATGCTTCAGGACACAGGACAATAGAACGAAGTAGTATCATAACCAATTTTGATTTTCAAATTGACTAGCCACCTGAATTTCGTATTTACTGTTAGAAGAACATATAATCCTCCCTCCCAATTAGTGAGCATCACAAGAAACATAAGCTATTCCTCTGTACAAAGCACTGCAGACAACACACCTCTGTTTTACTGAGAGAACTCAGAGAGGCTACCCTCCCATCACCTGAAGGGGCTGACTTCGACAAGCTAACATGAAGTTGGGCACAATCATCAAAGTGTCTGGTTTATTTTTTTTACTCCTACTGAAGGACAGCTCCTGGATAATGCACATTTTTTTGCAGCGATGAAGGAAACCTACAGAAGTTACAAACTCCCACATTAACAGCAATACAGTACTAAATTTACCAATTAAAAAAACCCTGGCTTTTAAAAACTACTGCTTAGAGTCCTCATTTTTCATCTACTTTTTGAAGATTTGTAGGTGGGAAAAAACAAAAGCAGATGGGTGGAGAGAAAAAATGGTCAGACATTACTGCTGTCAGATTTTGCTAACTCCACTGCATGAACTGAAACACAGGCTCTCTGCCAAGAGCCAAACCAATTGAAGACATTCTGGAATTTCAGCCTCCATTTCAGACTGTTCTCTCTCATCTGGCAGTTTCAACTCCTTTATGAAGGCTATACCCAACTATAGTTACACTAGAAGTCTCAAGTTTTTTTATCAGCAATTAAAGAACTCTTAAGTATTTTTAACCACCCTGGGACTAAGAACTAAAAAACCCAATTTGATCTGAATATTCCCAAAAGCACAAACTGTTCTTTAGATATAGAGCCCATTTTGAAATTTAAACAAGTGAGGAAGACAATTTAATTTTGGACTACATCAGCCAAAAAGCTTGATTTTGTGTCCTTTCTGTAGTTCTCCAAGATAAATGAGTTTATTGTAGTGCATAATGCTACTGCAGCTCTGATAAGGTAGGATTAAGAAATTGCATTTCACTCAAATACCCAATATGTCAAATTTTAGCCTCTCTGAATACAGCTTTCTGAAGATCAAAATATTTTTTTACAGCCAAGGAATAATGAATGAGACATTCTATAATTCCAATACAAGAACACTTCCTAAGCAGTTACATCTTTATTTCCAATGTAAACTGCATACAAATTTTCTACTGTAGCAACCAAGCTTTGCAACAACTTTCCTAACAGGAAAAAAACACTTCAAGTGACCAGACCACAAAAATCAGCTCATTACTAGACACATGTATCTCAGAACCACTGGTAGCAGCACACTGACCTTAAGCAAACAGCTAAGATCAAAGAAGTTCATAATTAAGGTTGAGACACAAATTATTTGACTTAATACATTAAAGCATAGAAAAACCATTATTATACAGGATAATTTAATTTATACTTCAAATACATTTATAGACTATGTTACTTATTATTCCAAGCCCTCCAAGTGGACTAACTTTAAGCATTCCAAGAGACATCTATTCAGGTATTGCAAAGCACCTTGGAAAAGTATTCCCCTCATTATTCTAGAAACACAAAATACCCACCTAAAGTGAACTGAATCATCTAAGTATTTTCTAAGCTTTTGAATGAAACACTAAAAACTTAAGAAATACTCAAGTGGCTCCCTACTCTGAAAAAGTTAACTGTGAACAACAAAAAAGAACTTCAGACATCTCCTTGTCCCTTAAAGCGCTACATCTTCTCCTGTCTTTTCAGTGACTGATGACAACTTTCTTCCAATCTCCTAAATTACAAAAACACATCTATTGCCCACTTCACTGTAAAAAAGATTTTTTTCAGCTTTCTCGTTTACTCTCCTATATACAAAGTGAGTTGAATTAAGTATTTTAAGAACCCAACATTTGTCTTTACACAAGCATTCATTCTCTACCACTAATTCAAATACCCATTTCTTAACAAGGCCAACACGTCTTAGCACATACCATGTATCAGTCCATTCAAACCTGTATGAGCCTCTTAGCATCTGCTACAGAGTAAACACTCAGCTGGTCCCAAACAAATACTCTCATTTAGTGTCACAGCGAAAAAAGCACCAGCACATCTAAAGGTCCTGATGCATTCCCACTACATTCACAATACCAGCATCACTTCAGACAGGAAAATACATTTGTGGACAAAGCATAAAACAGAACAAAATAGAATCAAGTTACTCTTCAGTATGGATAATCTATAGTGCCACAAGACTCCTAGAACAGGCTTTTTAATCTAGCAATAGTCTTACTTATTTTGTAAGACTCAATTTTCATCTCCCACAACTGCCACAAATTCCACTTTAACAGCATATAAACTATTTACCATGTGATCCATGACTCTAAAAAGAAAAAAAATTATGCTATTCTATAGAACTCATATTGCAGAGGAATAAATCTTTACAAAACAAAGTCAGCAACAAGAAGGAAGGTATAAAGTCAAGTTTAGCTTGTCTTACCTTGTTCATGGCTCCAGGCTGTGGTCCTCTCAGTCCAGCCTGTCCTCCCATCTGCGGAGAGCCTTGTTGCAGTGTCTCAGCCAACAAGTTACCAGCATTACCCATTCCTGGGTTTGGGTATGGCATATTAGGTCGCCCTCTGCCTGCTCCAATTGAACCGTTCATGACTTGCCCCTGCATCATCCCCTGTCCATTGCCTGCTGCCAACATCCCAGGATTCATGCCAGCATTCATTCCTGTGTTCATTCCCATGCCAGGCTGGTTAACTGGACTGTTTACTGTTGG
>NW_009952976.1:465742-479757 GCF_000747805.2 Chaetura pelagica | reverse complement strand
TCCTGCTGTGGATTGGGCTGAAGGACCCTGGTTTGGTCCACTTGCACCCATTGCCATATTGGGAGAAGTCAACCCAGCTTGTGCCATGGGGCTTTTCACCATGCTGTTTAACATTCCCATTCCAGGACTATTTTGTTGGGTTTGACTGGCCATGCTCTGGCCAGGGCCACCAACCCCCATATTGAGATTTGGGGAGCTACCAGCCCGTAAAAGTTCAGAGAGCTGCTTGTGTTTAGAAGCAGCATCTTGTGCCAGGCCAAGGCTGGTTTGCAGCTGATTAATGTCACCACCATTGGTGAGTCCAAGTTCTGTGGAGCTGATCAGTTCATCTGGCAAGTCATGTTCCAGATCAAAGAGTGATCCAAAATCTGAAAAACAAAAAAAAAAAACAACAACTTATGAGGTCTGAGCAATCAGTAACGTCTCGAGGAAAAATCTTGTTCATTAGTTTCTATTTTTTTATTTCAAGTAACTAGCAAAACTTCACTAATCTCCAGCAAAATTCCCTTACCAGTCATTACTGAAAACAATCCAACTTGTGATGATAAAAGTAATTTCTAAACTTTATAGAATCTAAAGTAGACCAGATAATTCTATTTTTCTCCTACAACAGTTTGTGTTGAAAGATTACCAGGTATCTCAGACTATGAACTCTCAACTTAAGAATTTGACATGGAAGCCAGTGGAATTAGATAACTATTACCTAGAATTAAAAGACTGATGGGAAAGCACTGTCTTTAAATTTTTACTTTCACTGAACTCTGTTGCTTTTGGAACAGACATATCTAATATTGTAATATGCTTTTAAAAAAATTTACTGTTTAGAAAAGAATAAATAGAGATTTGGTTGTGGTTTTTTGTTTTGTTTTTCACTTATTCTTTCCTCTTTTTTTAAGGGAAAAAAAACAACCCATGAAAACAAAAACAAACTCAAAAAACCCACAAAAAAACCCCAAACAAACAAACAAAAAAACTCCAAGCCACTCAACAACCACCTTCCACAACCAGTCACTCCCAGCACAGAACTGCAAAATTCATTGAACTTCACTGGACAGCTAGTATCTTTCCATAACAAACACTGTCAGAAGACAATCGAAGTTACCCCTCTTCTGGCCACAAAGCAGTGAGAAAACACTATGGTGAAAAACCAAATTCACATCCCAAGAGCCCATGCAAAGCAATCCCCAATGTAATGAAGTTGAGAAAGATTACCATGTGGGATATAAAGATACAAGAACACTACAAAGTACCCAGAGTCAATTTGCTAAAAAAAACAAAACAAGTTCTTTTGTCTGCAGAAGCAGCACACACCATATTTAATCTATGGTAGTTAAAACAAAAATAACCTAGAAAGTTTATGGCTAAAAGCTGAGCCACCATGTAGCTACACACAACCAGGCTGTAAAGCTTAGCATTTGGAATTGGAGAATAGCTAGTAAAGGAGGGGGTTTTTTTAATCTTAACTATTGGGACATTTCAGCACCACTTCTACCAGAACGGTCATTTCATGGATGCTCTGTAGAAGGTATTACACCGTATTTTCAAAAACTTTTGATCTAGACCTAAAATACTACACATTATCTCAGCAACTGTGCTTAAAAAGAAATGTCAATTACGCCAAATTCTAGAGAGGCTGGCAAGATGACTTGGTCCAAATATTAATAGAAAAATACTATGGTCAAACAGCACATAAGTCAGAAAAGCTTACCAGCACTAGAAATCTGTTAAAAATGTCTAACAGAGATTCTAGAATTTCACAACTGTTACCACAGATCAGATCATGACTTAAGAATTTTGAAAATATAGTATGAGGTTGGCAAGAAAGCAGGTATACTACAACAGAGAAGATTTTTTTAACTCCAGTTATATATTCATTACTGCAAAGCACCAGAGATAGAGTGAAAATTTCCACTAAAGAACTTTGTTTTAAACTCTTAAAATCAGTTAGCTCATTACTAATCAACATAAATCTTGTGCTAAAAGTTAATCTTTCCATCATATACTAAGGACTGATCTTTCACTTGCATCACTGGTATTCTTCAGCATGACTGGTATTTTTGAAAATTCAGAAGTGAATAAAGAATCAGGAGAATAAAGCTTTGTACAATGTTCTGCCCCACTAAAATTGATGAATTTAGAGTTTTCTGTCAGTAGACATAACTAAACAAACACCCCCCTCCAACAGACTTACAATGCTCAGTGACTATCTTGGGAACTAAGTACTCATTAACATGGGAATCAGTTACAGTGAAGAGACCCTTAAATTAGAGGGGAAACCAAGGAAATGGAGAATGCAATATAAAAAAATACATAACAGTTTAAAATAGTTAGAACACCTTCAACAAACGTTAAAGCACTATATCCAGAAAAAAAAACTCTGGCTAATAACATGACAAACAGCCTATCAGTGAAGAAGGAATGAAAAAATACAATCAGTAATTCACAAATTAGCCTGCTGTCCAGAAAAAATATTATCCTTAATGATGAACAAATAAAGCTGAAAACAAAAATTACATGTCTGGGAATAACATGGGCCTGCATAAACTCTGTATCTACAACATAACTGTAATGACAGCACACAAGCAACCTCCCATCTGGTAACTGGGAAACTGCTGTTGAGAAAAAGATGCTCACACAGCTCAAAGGCTGGTTTTGCATCAGACTGTAGCTGGGGAAAAAAACTTCTGCTCTTGAATAGACACACCTTCCAGGACTGGGTGAGTCCCAAAACAAAAACCCCCACTTCATCTTTCTTTAGACCATTACATATTAAGCCTTTCACTTCCTGATCTAATGGGAGGTGTCTGTGCCTGTGCAGGGGAGTCGGAACTCGACAGTCTTTGGGGTCCCTTCCAATTCTAACCACTTTATGATCCTATGAAAAGCACCTGGGAAGTTATCAGTAAATTTCTAAATATTAAGAACTTGCTTTTCAAACTACAAAAAAATATTTTCTCAGAAATATCTATTTAGGTTAGTACAGATTTAACACCGTAAAGGGGTAAGATTTGCTCATCTTTCTTCACAAGAAAATACTACTACTACTAATAATAATATAATAAATACTATTAAAGTTTAAGAATATATGTATTTTTTAATCCTAGGGAAAATACAATGGAAGATTCAACATTAAAAAAGCACAATTAGCTACAAGTAAAAAACCTAAGTAGAAAATACCAATAATGCAATATTCTGGTATGAGCTCACTCTTTCTGTAAGTCTTTTCCTAAAACAAAACTTAAAGTCTTCTTCAGCCAGTAAATAAACAACAAAACCAGAAAAACTTTCAGTTGTCTGGTCAACTGCGAAAATTACTTTTTAGTCAACTGCAAGGAGGCAGAAGTTTTCAGATACAGGACTGAAACTGTCTCAAAAGACCATAAAGATCACTAAGGCTTTAGGTATAACTAGCAACAGTTGCAATCCATTTCACAGGCTTTTTTACATATAGTATGTATCCTAACCCCCACTGCGGAGTTCAACCTATGACCAATCCAAAAACTGACAAGGCTTGGCTGGATAGCTCACATACTACATAAAAATAATACATATGCACTCGCACGAAGAGCTAAAGGCATAGCTTAAGTCAACAGTAATAAATATCCAGAGCACCGATGGACTTCCCAGTACACCAAGTCCACTGCTAGCCTTGTCATCTGTTTCATTAAGGACACAAAGATTCCTTACTAACAAAATAAAGTTTGTAGGAAGGCAAAGGAGGCAGATCAGTCCTGCAAAGGTCTGTCTACCTGATTCATAATACCTAGAGATCTAAGGGTATAATCAGACACAGAAAAATTGGGATGTAACAACAGACAATATCTGGCAGAAGAGCTCAAAAACATCCAGTAATACACAGGCAGTAAGTGCTAGAGCTAAATTTTTATCTCAATAGAGTGTCACAGAGTGGTTCCACATTATTTTGTGGTATTACTAGTATATTCCTTTATATAGGTAATAGGAAGATATACAATAGATTGCTACTGCCACCCACGATTCAAAGGAAAGAGAAGGAAAGTGCCTAGATGAAACAACATCTAAGTAGGTAATCAGAAATTCTTAACATGAGGTAGTTTCAACATGCAAAGGCATATACTATAATAATTATTTTTGCAAACTACACGGCTACTGAACACTTAAGTCTGTTTTTTTTTTGTAGCCTTACTTGCCCTGGCTACATTAAATCTGTAGTGAGAAAGTGGGTCAGAAAAGACAGTAGATGGAGCAGATCTGTTTCTTTCAACAGCAGTCCAGTTAGACAGGATTAAGCAATATAAACTGCAGCCTAAACTGTAGGAAAGCAACTTCAAAAATCAGTATGCTAACTTGTGTTGAATGCTATGGATTATTTTCTTAGCTTTGGACCCTATGAAGAGCTGACTTCTTAGAACTCCACCTTTGACAGTGTCTGATCTGCAAGATGCAAGGAAACTGCTGGCTGGGTTGGAAACGTACCTGGCATCAAAATGGACTTTAAACCAGTGCAGATTCAGAGTGTGCAATCAAAATCCTTAAGTCAATAAGACAACAGTACCTTATCAAGTGATCAATTTTCAAACGAGTTAAAGTATTTATTTCAAGCTAGTTTTACTGCAAGAGTACCTGGCAGCACCAGTGATACAACAGCCCTCAAAGCATGCAAGACAAGTTAGAGATTTCTGACAATGGCTTACAATGAAAAGAAAATCTATCCATACTATCTACTTGGAAGAGAAATCCACATGTGGGTTCAAGTGGCACACGCTCGTTTCTTTTGCACACTTTCTAGCCTACAGTAATAATTCAGTTGTTTTCTCATTTCTGGATTATGACAACAAAACTCCACTCACCTTTCAGAATAAAACAGACATTTCTATCTATATGGAGATTATCTGGTTCTAGCAAGTAGGCTGCAGTGAATAATACTAGTTTTCTAAGAACTTGCCCACATGCTATATAACAGCAAGAATGGTTTACTCTCATGTGTAGGGCACCCTCAGGCTCAAGATGTTCAAGCATTCAGTCTCCAAGAAGTGTCTGTCCATCTGAAGAAACTACATCATGTGTGAACAGTGATGCTTGAAGAACCCTGCATGCCAGACATGTTAAGACAACAAATTACTCCAGAGCTTACCTTGTTGTTGATCTTAGAGGTAAGAGACTTTACAGTTCCTGTCCCTGCATCCTATTTATTATATTATATTCTGAACACAGACATATCAATTTAGAAAGCTGCTGAACAGCCACCTTTTGCACAAACGTTTCTGGGCTCCAGAAACCTATCAGTGGATTAAATCATATCACAGTCATTAGGTTCACAATGAAACAAGTGGACAAGGCTTAATACGGGACACTGAATAAAAATAATACGTGTGACAGGGTTGACAGGAGCCATGGCTGATGTTGGACTACACAGAAAACATGATACCTTTGCTGTGTTTTCAGACAAGGAGTAACAGTAAGTGGTGACATGAAAGCTACCCAGGAATCGAACAAGGCCTAGATGTAGCAGAGAAAATGCTCAGAGGATACAACCAATATCCCAGAGAAACCAACCATTCAAGCTTCCATTTAAGCACCAGCATCACAGGCCCTACAATGTATGGTCTGAAGTATCCTGAAAAAAATAACAAGCAGAACTCAAAAAAGGCAGAACAAGACACGAAGACAAGTTCTTGCAAAACAATTTTCAGGTATCTATGAAAATGCAGTAGCAAAGACGAAGCACAGACATGAAACAAAGAGCTAATAAAGAAACTCATCAATTCCCAAGGCTTCTGCAATAGTAGAAAATGAAGTTATACATGTTCAGGCAATTTTACCAGGGGTCAAAAAACATTCTAAGAAAGAGGCAAAAACTCTAAGATTCCTACCAAGTGGGTGTGAGAGAAATTTGCTATACTGCATCTTGGAGACCAGCTTTATTCTTAACATTAGAGTCCATTAAGCAGAGGCTTTTCATACAGTTCCTCTATGAAGCCACAATTACCCAACACAAACTCTGCCAAACCATTTTTCCCAACTAAAATATAGTTAAATTATTCTAATCATTTGATGGAAACGGAGCAAAAAATTCAACATCAGCCTAAAATACGCAGTCTAATTTCATCATTGCAAGTACTGCTTCCAAAATCCTCAGATATCAGTCCCTATATAACTCTAATCATCACTCATCCCCAAAGTGGAAGCATGATGCAGAGGTCTTCACTATTGCTTATGCAACAGCAACTGAGAATTCTTACTCTCTTACTCAAATAGCACATAATACAAAGTCTTCAGCATTAGACGTCAGTATTAATCTGTTTCCTGCAAGAAAGTGGGAAGCATTGCCTCCTTCCTTCTCTACTAATCCAGAAAAGACTGGAATTTGTTCACCACATCAAGAAACTTGATAATTTGAAGTCTGCAAATAATACAAGCAGAAAAGACAAAAACCCTGGAAGACAACAAAAGCAAAGGCACAAAACATGTTAGCTCATCATGGCAGCGCACAACTTCAGCCACAGCGTTGTTCAAAAAACAACCAAACATTTGTTGGTCAAGGTCCAATTCACCATCTAGAATGCACAATTTCATAAGTTGTTCTAACAACCAGGTATAAACATAAGTATTTTACAAGTGTAAAAAAATTTCATTCTAAAGAAACAACTTATCTTCCAACTACTACTACTTTAGTCTTAAAATTAAGACCTCACGCTCTCAATTTTTTTTAAGCTATCCTAATTCCTACTCAAATACTGGTGTAAAACACATCAACTTAACAAAAAAAAAAATATCTCAATCATGCAAAGTCTCAATAATCTGCAAGCTTAAGTCACACTTGTCCTAAACTATTATCAACAGAAATGTTGACTTTAGTAGACTCTGGTATTTACCTTTAGTGAATTCTTAAAATTAAGTATTCTTATTCCCAAGACTATCCTGCATATGCCACTGAAATACCCTTAAGACCACCTTAAGTTACCTACTGTTGGTCTTTGGTATGATTAAATAGTAAGAATGACAGTTCATTTGGGAGTCTAATAAATTGTGGACCACCATGCACATAAGTCTGGAAAGACACAGATGCCTTCCTACAATGGTGAGCAGAAACTGGGTACATGCATATAGGAAAAGAACACTCTAATGTGCAAAACCGCACTGAATCAGCTTCATTTTAGAAGTGATTAAAAATCAGCTTCAAGAAAAGAGTAAAGTTCACCCCTGTGTCAAAGTTAAGGAGAAATTTAAAATTATGCAATCTGCATATACAATTACCAAAAAGTCATGTCAGTTTTTTCTGAGTAATACTGACTTGAGTTCATTCAACATTACTCTCAAGTAAAACCAAAGAGCAATGCAGTATTTATATATACATATATATAAATACAAGTAAATTAAAACAAAACACAAGTCAGTAGATCAGACTTCTTTATCTTGAACCAATAATTTCCCACAGCTCCTGAAATTATATTAAGGTAAAAAAAAGAAGGCAGCTGAGCTTCAACAGAATCTGTAGTAAGCAGGTCATACATCAGCATTTTGCCACAATTTTGTTAGAATTCTACCAAAAAAAACCCCCAACTAATAATTATTTTAGTTCATTAACACAGTAAGAGTATGCTGTAAGATATATTATCTATTCACCTATATTTGGGAGTTCTACAAAGCAAGAAACAGTAAATTATGATTCTCCAAGCAAACATGCAGCTCAAACCTCTACCTGCATCTCTACAGAGAAGCAACAAAAGGTGCAGCATAGAGGTGTTCCACACCAACAAAAAGAAAAAAAGCAAAATTTTTCTCTACTCCATCTCACAACCACCAATAACAGAAAAGAACCTGGGCTGCTTTTGAAGGCTGTGTACCTAACTTGCACTTGGTTGTGAAAACCTTAGTTTAGTTTGGACCATGGTTTCATCTCCCTGCTATTGCTATAAACACACCTGACATTGTCAATTAAACCACAAATCACCATGACTGAAGAAGAGTGCTTGAAGGACTTTAAATATACTCATATGCCAATCCATTTTAAGGAAATTTGTTGCTATTTAGGAAGAGAACAAAGTCATGTTGTCAGATACACCACTTACTGCTCAGGAAGAGAGAATTTCTGTGAACTGCCCTAGTTCAAGTTCTACTTGAAGTTCTACAAATCCAGTGTAACCACAAAAGTTGTTTTTTTGTCAGTGCATACAATCATATGCAGAAACTGATGTATTTTAACTTCAGCCTGCTGCTAGTTTGCTAAGTAAAGACAGATTAAATCCTCAGAGACAGGTGTGCATTGTTTATCTGTCAGTGATATCTGCAAAGCAAAATTACTCCGTTTCTGAAGTAATAAATCTAAATTACTTTTGGCCAAGCCAGCTTAGAGGGGGCACTAATTCGAGTGATGAAAAAGGTTAAACTAGTGTCATTACATTGTTGAAACAAGCACTGAAAGGCTACTCCTGCTAATATGCAAGACACTGAGGTGACACTGGAGACGATCAAGTAGCTTACACAGAAGATTCAAGAAATTCACACTAAATCATGCAAATTTAAAATCTAATAATAAAGTTATTTTCTCCATGTTGTAGAAGTATGAGAAATCACAAATGCTAAAGCAGTTCAGCAATTATCACCAGTACCTTGTGAAACCCACATCCCCTAAAACTGTACATTAAACCCTAGATTCTGGTAGACCCTTCCCAGATAAACATTGGTTCTCTGCAAATACAGAACTGACCAATAACCTGAACAAGGGACCCTCTAGACTAAAGCAAAACCCTGCTCTAGGACTGTGAGGGGCAAGATGCAAAAGTTAGGGTTTTTTTATAACCTAGAATTTGAATTCCCAAGTTCAGCAACAAAGGTCTTTACCTGCAATAACAAACCCATGAATCTGTACTTTTAAGTTGCAACTGTAAACTGGTTTTCTAGTCTTAAAGATTTTTTATTTGTAAGTGCTCAAGGTTTAGTTTTACATCATTACATGTATGATCCTTGTACTCTAATGGTTATTTCTTTTTTAAAAAAATAAGTACCTTTCTAACACTGCTCAGAAACATACTTATGTTAGAGTCTCAACCTAGAAGGTTTGGCACAAAAGCATCCACCACTCAAATAGTCAATTTACAGGACATGCCATCCATTAAACCACATATTAAGGCCCCTCTCATAACTAATACCTGGGGGAAAAAAGAACAGTGAAGAAGGTGCAGCTTTCAAAAAGAAGGGACCAAAAAAATTTAACCGATAGCTACAAATCAAATGTAGCTAAGAGCTTGGTTTAACACACTAGCCATAAAACAGACCTGTGAAAAGTATTTAATTTTAGAAGCAGTACATAAAAATATTAGGGGAAAAACAGCTGTCTGAAACCAACATTGAAAACCATGCATATACGTCTGGATAAGGTGGTGAGGCAAGATTAACATGATTCATTTTGAGGAAAGAAACATCCTGATACATTTGGAACAAACGAAAGATGAGTATCAGTTCAAATCGCAGCAGTCCAGGCGAGAAGTTTCATTACAAGTCTTAGACCTTTGATGTAAGGGAGAGTAAAGTTTTAAAGGTCAGAAGCAGTTCCTGACAAAAAAAAGGAACATACAAACTTTACAAACGATGGGTACTGAAAGGGAGACTGAAGATGTGCTATTACTCAAAAAAAGCACAACATTTGGATAGCACAAATACATACATTGATCTCTGATACAACAAATGTGCCAATAAACGTGATACAACTAGTTGTAGAAAACTACTTCCAATGTTACAGCAAGTCAAAAACCCTAAGCACTTAAAAGCCTATTTTTGGATCTAGCAACCCAAAGACATGATACTATGCAACCACGCTGCAGTAGAGGGTATATTCCATTTTTATTCCTTTATGAAACACAGCAGTTCTGAACCCATGGCCTGAAAACCTTTCTTAGTTCACAGAAAACAGGTTATTTCTATGGGGAGGCTGTAAAACATGATTAAACTCTCCCTTCCTGAATATACCACATAGAAATCTGCACACAACAATTTCAGTGCACCTGCGTTACTGAAGGAAAAATTGAGGGGACCACAAATAAAAAGGAAAAAAACACAACAACAACCCACTGGTTTAAGGCATCCAGTTAAAAAGGATCTTTATGAAAGACTTTCATTTACTCTGGGATCTAAAACAAGACTGGAATACACCAGTTTGCTAACACAATGTTTAAGAAAGTCTTGTTAGACTAGGTGCAACACATCAAACCAGTGTTTCTACCAGTAAGGAAAGGTAAGCAAAATTAGCTACACTGGCAAATTACTTATGTCAATGTAACCACACAAATACAGAAGAGCTGTGCTAGCATCCAGTGTCGCAAATCCACATCCCCTACTTAAGGATACTGTACCAAGAAAAGGTGACCCCCCTGTAGAGCTATAGTGGTCTTTAGGAAATTTAACATCTGGACTACATGTAGATTGCCATTCTTCTTTTCAACAAATTTAACACTTAATTAGAAATAAATAAAGAAAGAAAGAAATGTGGAGAACCTCTGGCAGTTCAAGTGTATCCAGACAGTCCTGCTTCTGAAGCTACTCTAGAACCACCCAACATTTAAGAAAAAAATGAATGGTTCTAAACTTCATTACTGTTACAAAGCACTGAAAATAGCAAGACTCTATATTACTTCAAAAATGTTTATTACAAAATGTGCTACAAACATGTCAGTTTCCCTGCAAGTCTATCTTACTCTTACCTCCCAAAGAAGGAATCTGCATTAATAAAGCAACTCAAAACTACACTAATACAGTATGGCAAGGCAAAATATGAGCAGTGAACACACAGCCCATTTAAGACTTAAGACAGAAGGAGATGCACCACTGCAACAACAGTGGGAAATGCAGCTATATTTGGCTGCTACCAATAAATCAAGCATATTAAGACAATCTTTGCTGACTTCTTTTTAAAAGAAAGCTGCCAACGTTTGAGTACATTCCAACCCGAGAATATCAGCATCATCCAGGTCTACAGTGAAAACACAAATATTCTACAGACTCAGCTTAGTCTTCAATATAAATAGACTTAACATCTGAAAGTTTGTGAATACGTTAACTAGAGTCAGCCATTGTTTTTAGGTATCTAACAAGCTAAAACAATATTGCAGATTTAAAAAATTAGTCACAAAGTTAACAGCAAAGGGAATACACTGAATGATCCACTGTGCCCGTGTGCTGGAAAAAGTTTCAACAGAACAACTTTCTTAACTTTCTCCCTCTCTCTAATGATGCTGTGAAACTAACAGATTTAAAAAGAGTACTTGAGTAAGTACATAAGCACCATGTTATTTATTTTCTATAATTAACTAAGGAGTGGGGACAATATAACAGATTCTGTAAGAGGAATTTACGTAATGAAAACTGCTTGCACTATTTCGAAGCAAATTTAAAAAGCAGATAGGTTAAAAAATTAAAACTTCAAAGCAGTTTCCCACAACAGCAGAAGTTGAACAAAAAAAATATAAATTGTAGTCTCTCAAGCAGCAAATGGGAAATACAACCTTCGAAAACACTTACTGGTTAAGAGATTGGATTTTACTGAATTGAGAAACAGATACATTATCACGTTAAAAACACAGAAAGCAGCACAAATCCAGGTAGTAAGCTGTCAACAACGCCAAAGAAAAAAAAAATATCCAGAAGGGGAAGAATCTTGTAAAACTTTCTATGTATCGAATATAGTATTCGCACCATTACAAACCTCTGCATAGCTATCAGGTGATGACAATCTCAATCACATCAAGAAAAATTACGCCACTTGTGCACTACTGAAACTGTCCAACAATCTGTTTCACTGTAATTGTAAGAAGTAAATTTATGAAACTGCTCAGTAAGCTAGCAATTAAATTAGACTACGTATTCTATGAAAATCGGCACCTGCTAAACTGAAATACATTAACAAATTATCCAAGCATTATTTGATCACAAATGTCTTAACTTAGGTACGTGCATTCCTTCGAATCAAAATACACCTATAATTTCCATGTTTTCAAGGATCAGGACTTCTCTCACAAAATACATTTTTATTTCATCTCTCTATTTAGAGTAAGATAATCACCATTAAGACAAACTAAAAATGGTTACTATTGACTTAAGTACTGGCTTCCAAGCCTAGCACAAAAAACCCAAGAACTAGATCTAGCTAAAAAGCAGTTTCTCCAACTCTCTTCTACTCTCTTACGAGAGACCTGTTGATATTAAGAACAGACATGTCCTCCAGTTACAACATAATATTGCCTATCTGTAATATGCTCTAAAAGTTACACACAAACTTTTCAAAACTAATATCATTCACCAAGAATAGAGAAGGTAAAGGCCAGAACGTTTAAGATGATTCCAAGTAGAATCACATCCACTGCTCAACCAAAAAACAACTACTAAAGCCTTCTGTTTACTGTCAAATGAGGAGCTTTAAAAAAACAACACAACAAACAAACAAAAACCAACCAACAACAAAAAAAACCACCAAAAACACCCCAACAGAACAAACCCCAAAACAAACAAAACGACAAACAGCTCTTCCTTTTTCTTATCAGCTGTAACTGCATCGAACAAGACCACCGGTGGCATCAGAAATGCCACCACTCACTAGACTGGGCAGAGAAGACCTCCTCCATATCCCATAGGCTAAGAAGATCTAAAGTGAGTTCAAAGAAACTCCTGTGGGACAGGTAACCAGGTATTCTCAAAGCAAAATGAAACCAAGTGCTCCTCTGCTTCACAAGAAACATTAAAAAGCTGAACAGCCCTTTGTTACTCCCTCCCCCTTCCCAGTACAACCAGTTTGTATTTGCTAAGGATTGGGACACCTAAGATTCCCAGCCTCTAGCTTGCCTTCACAGCATCACCGAAGACCCTTGCAGGACTGCAGAGAAGCCCCTTTATCTTCACAGCCCGTAAGTCTACAGGGGAATTTCAGACATTTTGGTCTCGCAGTAAAGAAATGGAAGATGCAAGATGAATTGCACTCCATATTGATTCTTAATGCAAATAAGGTGAAATAACATTTCTTTACAAAGATAAGAGTCTCGATAAACCTTATGCCTCAAGCTCGGGAGCTGGATTTTGGTTTTAGCTGTTTTTTTCCTAAAGTCAATCATTTATTTCAATCAGAAAAGCAGTTTTAGATATTATTCTGCAAGGAAAAGTAAGAATTCTAAGAAGTAAATCCAATAAGCAGACTGCATGTAAGGAGGAAAAAAGAAAAACAGCAGAGAAATAAATTAGTTTCTTGACGAGCTGTAAAAAAAACCCTTATATATGTAAAATAAAAAACAAAGCACACATTTGCGTGTAAGAATGTACCTGGATATTTCAACAATAAAGTGTACAAAAAACCATGATCTTTAGCACTATTTCGTATTTTTGCAACTGGAATTCAAGGCATATGCTTAGCAAGGAGCTCAATAATAACTACTACAGTGAAAGACACGAAAATAACAAACTGCTAAGCCTTATCTACAGTTGATCAAGAGCACAATAAACTGAAGAGCTTTGCTTTCAATCACTTCCAAAAAATTAAAAGGGCAGAAAACATCCAAACACCCTCCCCATGCCCTTTATACCAATAGGTTCAAACGGAGCGAAAAAGGGAGAAAAAGACGAGACAGAAAGGACGAAGGCAGACACGAGTGAACACCAGTAAAAGGGAGGAGGAGATACAGGCAAGAAGAGGGGAGAAAGGGGCAATAACTGCGGCACCCAGAGGTGGGGAAGGCCTGGGGCCCCGAGACTGACCTGTTCCGTCGGACACGGAGAGCGCCGGTGAGGAGAGTTTAGGCCGCTTGGCTGAAGGCGGGCCCGGCTCCACCACATTCTCGGCCATTTTTAATTCTTTTTTAGACAATCACTCCAAGCAGAGAGAGGGCGGAGGGTGAACCCCCAAAACCTTCTTTTCGGGCCCCGGGTCAGCTGAAGAACAACAATAACGCCGAGAGAGAGCGAGGAGGATCTGGCGGAGGAGGGGGGCCAAGTTCCCCTTTTTCTGCCCCTCGGGCTCCGGAGGGCGGCAGTGGAGAAGCCGAGAGACGGTGGGA
>NW_009952976.1:424930-462253 GCF_000747805.2 Chaetura pelagica | reverse complement strand
CGCGGGCGGGGCGGGGGCGGGGGCCACGGCCAGATCCGAACCCACCCGCTCCCCCGGGGGGGCAGGGACCCCGGCACGGCGAGGCCGGAGCCTCCGCACCAGCTCCTGCCGTCCCCGGGGAGCCCCTGAGCCGGCCCAGGGTTCAGCGGGGATTACCGGGAGTTTTATCTCCCAATATTCCAGTGCTCATCACCGGTTTAATGCCCCGTCCTGGGGCGGGTTTGGTCTCTCTCAGGCCGCGCACCATTAGGCCATAGGGAGTGGGAAGGAAACAGGGCCCTGCCTCGGTTTTTGACGTGTCCTGGTTTGAACCAGGACAGAACCCGTTTGCTTTTAGTGATTTTACGTTTCATTTAAGTCTCTTCTAAGCAACTGTGCTTTCCAAAATTAACAGCGTTTGTTTTCCAGTCGGTGTCCACTTCTAGAACTGATAATGTGCCATGTTTATAGTTATCGCTGGAGAACGGCACGCAGAAAGGCTCTTGCTTACACTTACTGCAAGAGAAAATAAAGTCACTGCTGGGTTCTGCTAAGTTTATACACTAGAAATGAGAGGAAATCGGCTCATACCTACAAACCTCCTGTGGGGAGGAGCGGGCCAGACAGGTGACCCAAAATTGATCAAAGGATTCCATCCCGTACCCACCGTATTCAGCGCAAAGCTGAGGGGTCACCAGGAGCAAGGTCCCTCCATCTGCCAAAGGAAAAAGCAGTTTCATTTGACCCAAGTGGAGTCTCACTCACTTCTCTCACTACCTGCCCTCAGGGCTGAGCTCTCTGCTAGAGCCAGAGAGGGTGTTTGGGAAGAGTCTGGCCTAAACACCAGAATAAATAGCACAGGTGATGAGAAAAGGCATGAGCAGAGATTCACAGCCCTTTAACTGTTATTCACCAGCTCCCTCACTTACTCCCACACTTCAGCTTCCCTTGTTTAGGCTTCATTTCCAGCGCGATTGTTGTTGTCTCCCCTGACGCAAAAGGGAAAACCAGAAAGGGTTACACCCAAACTGCTCCAAAAGTGCTCAAAGATTGTACACTTCTGGAAAAGTCTTGGAGCCATTGGCAGTAAGTAAATCTATACATTTTCAAAGCAAGGTGGAGGGAGCCTTGTGAGGACAAACAAGTAATAAGAAAATAATGTGGAGAGCAGAAAGCTTATTAGTCTCAGAACTAAATCTGTATAGCATCAAACCAAACAGTGTCACCTTAGAAATGATGTTATGATTCTCACAGGTTTTTTGCCTTTTATTGCTACTAAATTCCCCCAAATATTCCAGTTATAGAAGTCTTGTATTACCTCAATTTATTTATTTTGTCAGCTTGGCTGTTTCCCTTGCTTGTGAAGTCCTTTCTTCTTTTTTTTTTTTTTTAAACGCAGCTGAGACTAATTTTAAGTTTTTTTAAGTCTTCTTAGAATTAAATTTGACGGAAATAAGTCTATATACGGTTTTCAGACTCTCTAGAGGCACTTAGTCTATAGTTCAATAAGGAATTAGTGCCAGCTTTATAAAGACACCATGGTGCACATAAACACCTAAATGCCTTTAAAAGTCAGGCCCTTACCAAACAAGTTTGGAACAAAGCAGATGTTTCAAATAAGGGTTTCGTGACACTAGTTCATATCTAGAGACTTGCTCCTACCAGTAGTTTCATGTGTGTTCAGTTTCATACAGCACATAGTTCCACTGCCGTAGTAAAACTAAGCGCCTGTGTGCTGGCTGGAGCGCAGCCTGAGAGATCGAAGTTAAAGAACTGGATATTTATTTGACACTCCAGAGAGTATCATATGGATCAATTAGTTTTGTTAAGTACCAGAAAATTGTGACAAACAAAATAAAAGGGGTTTTTTGTTGTGTGTTTTTTTTTTTGGGGGGGTGCAGCTTCCCCTCGCTCTGGCTACCTGTTTATCTACCCTTTGAATGAGTTGAGGGAAGTGTACCTGACCTGTAGGACACATGTAATATTTGGTGAATGCTACCAAACCAATATCTATGTTCTGAATATAAACTACAGAGATAAGTAATTAACCAAAATATTAGTAAAACCATACCTCTGGCTTACAAGCTTCACAACTACTGGAATATCTTGGAATATGTTAGTTCTTTGCATATTAGAAAGCCATATTCAGTTAGCTTTCCATATTAGAGACTTCAATGCAAGAGGAAGCATAGGGAAAATAAATAGAAAATAATGCTGCTTGTATTTTTTTTTCTGAAAAAGGTCATCTAAAACAAGAGGAGGAGGACAATAAGGTTAATTAAAAAAATACATATAAACAAAAATCCCCCACCCCCTTCAGCATCTGTTGTTTTTTCTAACAAACACTGCCATTTTCTTAAATGAGCACACACACAACCAACTGTTGCTAAATGCTATCTGCCAAAACAATAATATAAACAATTACTGGGAAGCAATAATAGAACACAAAGCACACTAAGAAGCAAACACATAAAGCTATACAAGAAAAACCAGGAAAGGATTATACTAGTAAAAGTAAAACAAACCTATTTACCCAATAACTGCTCCTCCTTTTCTCAGTTTCCCCATTCTAACAGCAAGGATAGTAGTAGCATTTATCCCTTGAAAATAATACCCAGAAGAATTAATTAGCTAATTATTGCCAGTAATTACAGCAGTAATTATGTACTTTGAGATAACTGGATGAAAGTAACGTAAGTCCACTTAAAATGAGAACCTGCTCAGGAAAGCACTAAGAAGAATGCAGGGCCTTGAACTTTTTATCATGGGATCTCGTTTGGCCTTAGCTGGTAGTTACTGAAATTTGCAAGTGTGCCCAGCTGTTCTGAGGGCTATGAGGAACGAGATAAGATCTCCTCCTCCTGCAAGGGTCAACAAGATGCTCAGAGCTTAGCATCCCAGTGCCAGTGAGAAGTGCAGCCAGAGGAATAATCACCTCCCTTGGCTCAGAGGGAGCTGGGGCCTTCGTCTTCCAGCTGCTGGATGGAGAAGCAGTGTGTGATCTCAAACCCGACCAACCTCCTTCCCTCCTTAATGCCACTTGGGAAATCACTTGTACTAAATAAAACTTCACCGTTCCCCTTCGGCAGGATTTGCTGCTCAGCCCTGCGGCCGAGCAAGCGTCTCTGAAAGAGGGGGGCTGGTGGGACAGGGGCAACAGGGCACTCCCATCTTCTGGGCCCTGTTTCTGCCTGCACTTTCCAGCTGTATTATCTTTTTTTTTCTTCCTGAGTTTTTCAGGGTGGTTGCCTGTGTCTGGCAGGTAGTTTCTCCTGCTGCCCCGCTGCCTCCCACCACTGCAGCTCTCTGCTCGCACAGCACTGCTCCCAGGGAGTGAAGGAGGAATCACCCCTTCTCCATGCCAGCAGGGAGATAGATCTACATGTGGAGGGTCCTTCCTGGCACAGGTCAGAGGGGTGAGGAAATTACTTAAGACTGCGATTTTTGCAAGGAATGCCAGGGCCCAGCTATATTTCTGGAAAGCAAAGAGCAAGCTGTGCCGGAGCGGAGAACATCGCTCAGTCTGGCATCAACATTAAAACCCGTCAGTGTTTTGATACAAGACAAGTTTTATTAAAACCGTAAGAAGTAACCATCCAATAGCTGGTTCTTGCATCTAGTGTATACATAAAAGAAAGGGCTGGCTTTCTGACAGCAGGCAAAATGCTTTCAGTCCCCGGCCCCAGAAAGGCACAGGCTTCCTCGGTCACACAGTGTTCAATAGCTGCAAACACAGAGTTATGTTGCTAAATGTTAAGGGCTCAGCTGTTTACCAGAAGAATGTTTCCTCCCTGGAACACATGGTTTTGCTTAAAAGAATTCTCAAAAAAAAATCTGCTTTATTTCATTAGTGAAGGCAACATTATAGTCCTAACAAACATGCTATGCAGTCTCCCCATGCAAGAGTGAAAAAGAGGACAAAAACCGAGCTCTCAATGTAACACTGGGGCAGAGCATGTCTCTGCCGAGGAAATACCACAGCTTTGAGGTCTGGTGATCTAGAGCTGAATCTTGCACTCTGAAATGTGTAGATTTTTATACATTGTTTTCATATTCCAGTTCTTGTTGAAAGCACAAATGTGGAATAGGAGTGAGAGGCGTGCGTGCTCCTGCAGCTTTACCAAGGCCTGGCCAAATCGCTGCCTTTTGTGTCCCAGGCTCAGCTTTCCTCTCTGTAACAGGGAGGTGATGCCACTCCCCCCTTACAGACAGCACAGCCGAATCATTAAGTGAAAATGTGGTGCTCTTGTCTCTTCTAAATGAAATTACACTGAAATTAATGCACTTACATCAGCAGATTATTTATCTCAGAGTATTATGGGGATGCAAGCAAGAGGTTCAAGAGGTACAATATTTTTAATTAAGAGCCCTTGAACCTGCCACGTGCTTTGAGCTTGTGGAAGGTGAAAGGATGGCACATTTCTGAACAACTTGGTCAGCTCAGTACTGTATTTACAATGATCTGCCAAAAATTATCATTGTGCGATGCAGCTCAAGCTAACACGGGAAATCTGTGCTGAAAGGATTAGAGTTATTGTAACGACCCAAAGGAAGCATGCTGTTCACATTCCTCTTACTTCTTTTGACTCTGATATCCAATGGGAAAGTTCTTGATAAGCCTTATTGCACTGCAGAAGGTATAAACAATGCACATCAGAATCTGCTGAGCTTAAACCCAGATCTTGTATTTTAATTTGTTTCCTGAATTGTCCCACAGATACAAATCCACTGTCCACACATGCTTATAAAGAAAAAATACTATTTTCTTTCTCTCATACCTTGCTTTCCTTTGCTGTTTTTTCATATAGTGTTCCTTAATTAGGTTTGGGTTTTTTTTGTTTGTTTGTTCGTTTTTTTACATGCTACTACATTCTTCTGTATGCCAAACTACAATGTGGTTTGTTTGATGTCTGCAATAAAACTGCTAAGAGAGAAAAAGTAACTTCTATTTCTGATTTATTGATTTTCATCCTTCAATATACAAAGTGATTCCTTCAATGGGGTCAGACAGGAATTTATTCTGCAGCAGAGAAATGTACTAAACCTGGAGGTTTGCAGTACAGAGGGTATTGGCCTTCTGACGGAGTTAATGGGATGCTGTTATTCATGGGATAATACACTTAGTTAATCAACACAATCTGAGCTGTTTTTACAGTTGCCATGGAAGAAAAAATTTCCACAGGAAATACAGGTCTGGGTGGTTTTCTTTCTTTTTCTGCTTTTCTCTAAAAAGAGCTTGTACTTTCTTAGCTCTTTGGCATGCTCAAAAAGGCAATGCCTTGATGAGTGCTTTCCTTCTACATGCAGATAAAAGTAAATCATTAACAACAAACACCAAAAGCCAACTGATTCTAAGGTGATGACTCTGTGTAAAACTATAGGGTTAATCCTCAGTTCCATACCTTCTTATTTTATGTAGTCTTATTGCTTCTTTTCCCAAAAGTTGCCTCAAGAATCCTCACATTTCAATGTCCAGGAGGGTTTTTTTTCCTCTTGGTCTCAAGCAAGAGATGCTCACACAGGCAGCCCTGGACTTTCTGTTAGCATCTTCTGACCACCCAATATGTGAGACCTGCAAGCCTTGGAGAAGGGAGCATCAGGCCCTGATGGTGCTTTGCTATTAAAAGCTACCACGAGAGCACAAAAAGGCAGAAGCTGTAACCTCATGCTTTTCTTCCTGGTGCTGTCACAGTGGTTGAAGCCCTGAGAAGGTGAGTTCTGCAGAGCAGGGCTGTTTTTTTTGAGCATCAGCTCAAAATATCACAGTATTTACTCCAACCACTTTTGCCATGTCAGATGCCCTCCCTTAGACCTCAGACAGGACACGGGCAGGAGAGAGATGCCACAGTGTGCAGTGGGTTAAGGAAGCAGAGGTGGACACAAACAGTCTGTTGGTGGGATGTCAGGGCAGGGCTGGTGGCCCGGTCCAGCACAGGCACCACAATGAGGATGCAGCCACCTGGGAGTAAAGCTGCAAATTTTTATGAGGGCTGGGCCAGCTGTGAAAAAAAGCTTTCATCCACCAGCAGGCCCCAGCGAGAGGTGGAAGTCATTGTTGGCATGATACTTCGGTAGTGAGGCCACCAATACTGTTTGACTGCCTGAGAATAAAGCTGATGTCTGTGTCTTGGAGAAGGATAGTACTGCCTGGCAGGTCACAGAGGGAGGTCTCCATCCTGTCTGTTTGTCACAAAATACATTAAATACAGAGGCCTCAGAGGGCTGTGGGTGCAAGGAGGGTGCATCTTGCAGATAGAAATTTTTAGTGCTTTTGAGAGAAGAGAAACAGTGCTGAATCCAGCCAAGCAGCAAATCTCAGCTAACTTTTTTCATGTGGCTTTCAAACGTTCAAAGATAAAACACTTTGTTTATCTTTCGTTAGAGCTGGAGAGACATTTAGGTAACTTGGGGGGGGAACGTAGAGGGCTTTTCTAGTGATCAGAAAAGTAACAATTTCAAGGTTGATGTTATTCCTCTTTTGTCTGTATGACTGCAAACTTGTTGCTACTTAAGAACCGGCTTCAAGCAAACAGAATGCAAAGTGTGAGATGCACAATCAGCATCACAAAATGACAGAAAGTTTTGTTCAGTCTTTCCCCGTCATACATATGATGAGAAAATGCTTTGTACAGGCATTTGGGCTCCATACGAAGGGGCTTGGCCAGGGTCATTCTGCGTGGTGCTGGAGGGCCAAGCATTAAGCCCCAAGAGAAATTTCTCTAGGCAACTAGAGCTTTGAGCTCGCCCGGACACAGAAAAATTAGTTGTCTTAGCAGGAGGAAAAAGGGTGGTAACATCGACCTCACAACAAATCCTCGCAATACCACCAGCCCCCAGTTTCTGCTGTTGCTGCCATGCATGGTGAGCATCCGCCCCGTGTTTGGCAACGGAGGGGATGATGCCTGGCCACACTATATGTGCTCCTGGTGTGACTGCCACTTGCCTCCCTGGGGACATCTCAGTCACGGTGTCTCAAACAGCTGCTTCTGCAAAAAGGACAGTGCTGGTGGGCATGTGGAGATACAAAACTTAGAGCACCAGAGTGAGAAGCAAAAAGTCTGGTGGCTGGATGTGCTGGTTGTCTTGGCAGCTATGCAGGGTTTTTTTCTTGTTTGCTCTGATAGATGTAGGCATCTGAATTCCTACCAAAAAGAAGCAGAGGTGCCTGAGACTTTTTGCGATCCTGCAGTTTGCTCATTCATGTGTCTTCCTACCTGTGGCACTGCCACAGCTATATAAATATATATGTCTTTTTTCTACAGGTGTATAGAAATTACATGCATTTTGTTCAGAATATTCAGGCTATCCCAACATATTTAAACCATGAAAAAATAAATCTTTAAAGATTATTTGCAGTGAGGTGGGCATCTCTGTGTTCTCAGAGGCATGCATCAGCTTCGGGAAGGGGAGAAACATGTGAAAGATTCTCTCTTGCCATCTGAAGGAGCTGAGCCAAGGGCTAATGACAGTGGCCTGACACTACAATACGAAGGGTGAGCATGTCTGTGCTTGCACACGAGTATCCTGCATCGGGGCAAAACGGGCCCGTGGATTCCTCCGTCCCCCCTGGGTATTTCAATTAAAAGCCAGGGAGGAAGTCCAAGAAAATGCCTAAAATGGCTTGAGTCCTTCCTCACGATCTGGAAATGGAAGTTGGCGGTGACTAACTCCACCAAACCCCTCCCTCCCTGACTCTGCATCGCTCCATTTGTTCCCAGCTCCTCTCCTGCCTTTGCAAACAGTCAGCAGTGAAAAGAGTGAAGCAGCCAGGCTTCCAGCTCCAGGCAGGCACGGGCGGTATGTGACTGCAGCAGTGACTGTCATCCACCCAGCCTGGTGTCTAACCTAGGAAGAAGTGATTAAAATCTGGCTGGGACAAGTCTGGATTATAAGCAATGGAATGATTTTAAAAGAGGCTGCCGCCAAGCCTGAAAACAAAGCCTAATTAAATTCTGCCATTGACTTAAACTGGCTTCAAACCAGGCCTGTAGCAGCTTCAACAAAAAAAAAAAACACAACAAAAAACTAGTTGTTTATAATTTTGCAAGCCAGTTCAGGCGATGTCTTCCAGCCTCATCACAAAGCTCACAGCAATACCCATAAAGAACAAGATTAGCTAACTGAGTGGTCAGGACAGCCACATCCCATGCTCACAGTGTGATGGCATCTGTAGTATGTGGGTTTTTTTCTGCTGCTTCAGTTTGGATTATGCAATTGACCTGGATTTGAAAGCATCTGCCCCAAAAGAAGAATCACCTGGACATTGGGAGCACTGGGAATGTGTGCTCTGATGGTAGGTGACTCCATAGGCACCAGTCTGGTTCCTTCTCTCTCTGCTTGCTCCCATCTTGCACCAATTGTGAAGTCTTGGTCCTTCTGCTCAAAATTCCTAATGGTTCTGATGGAAAGCCTTTTTCTGGGATTTCAGCTGCCACTTTCCTTCTACCACCCATCCATCTTCATAAAGGTCCACTGAGACTTGGTTTTCATGTGGTACTTACTGCACAGGGACATGATCTTTCCTGGTGTCCAAGAACTATTATAATGTGAAAACTAAAAAGCAAAATGGGATCCTTATGATACCAGTAATGTCTTATTCAAAATCTTACAGTTAAAAATTCTGACTTTCAGTTTACTTAGGTTGCAGCTCTTTCCCCAAGGACTTTTTAAAAGTCCAAGCCCTGTGTGCTTGCAAGTAAAGGCTAAGGGAGGATAAATCATCCTGTGTGGGGTCCAGGATACCTTCTCCTCTCCTCCTGGTGGTGTAGTGTGGAGAAAGACATCCTCAAAAAGTTTGACTGCTTCTGAGACAATGCCTTCCCCACCCCTCATTCAGCAGTGCAAAAGTGTCTTTGGGAGATGCTGGAGACTTAACATGCTTGGAAATCACTCTATTTCCAGGGTGTGTGAGGTGCAGGCTGGAGAGCTGCAGAGCAGAGCTGCCTGCATATGCCTTATCCAAATTTACCACCGCCCTCAGGTTTGTGACCTCAGTGCCTATTCGATAGGGTTAAACCTGCCTTGCATATTCCCCACAGAGGTGATTAAAAAGGATGAGTGGATGAAGGCACACCTGAGCAAGGAGATCACTAAACTAATTCATTATTTTTACTAAGCTAATTAAAGGCAGACCAATGAAGTGATCACACTGAGATAATGATTAAGATAAAATCAATAAATCAGTAGATTCAAATGACTGGTCATCAGATTATATATATGTCTATCAAAGTGATTTGTGAATTTGCCACTGCAGAAATCACTTAGATTTAATCTTGTCTAGGGGAGATTTCAAGGAGGAGGCAGAGTCTTTTCAGGCTAAAACCCCAGTGAGCTTCCCAACAGATGCAGTGATCCCCCTGGTGAAGAACGTCAATCTTCAAAGGATATTAGGATAAATATCCTTCCTTTGAAGGATATATCTCCCCCCCTTCAAAGGAGGATGTCCAATCTTCTTTGGATTTTTTTGCCAAGCTACATGACCCATGTCATGCAGTAATCTTGTCTTAGCTCTCTTTGGGGAAGTAACATGATAGGTATCTCCACAGTAACTTTCCTTTAACACAGCTTACTTAAACCTTAAGCTTATTTTCATATGCATTAACATTTGTTGTCTGTATATTCCCCGTTTTACAAATAGCTGTTTTCTTCCACTGCTGAAGCAGACAGGATGGTTAGGACAAATCCAGCTACCCTGAATAATCTTGTTTTCAAGTCTGAAGACTGACACCCTAATTTATTCATTCAACTTAATTTTAGTAGCCCTTCATGAAAATTTTTCCCACCAACACACCCATTCACTCATTCATACCAGCAGAAAAAGCAGAAAAACAAGAAGGGAATCGATTCAATAAAACAAAGGTAAAAATAAACAGTGCAATTTCATCTGCATCATTCCTTGTTTTTTCTTGTCTGTGTTCCTCTGCTATGCCAAGCACAGTCCTGAAGGCTTCCTTTGGGCTCACAGTCTGGAGCCTGACATGGTCCTAGAGCAGGCTGCAACCTGCACAGCCCTCTGAGAGCCTTCGTCCAAGTCCAGTGCATCTCCCTCTGCATGGGTGCAAGACAGAGATGTGATGTTAGTGGTTTTATTTTGGAGAACAGATGACAGAAAAGAACCATGTTTCCCTCATCATTATCATTTGTAGCAGTGTAACCTCTGTTTAGATCAACCTTCAGGCTGCATGGCTGGAGGGTCAGTTGTGAACCCTGGTGTTTTGGGTGGTATTTGTCACCCAGATCTCTCACAAGTTGTGGTGGAAAGTCCCATCCACAAGTGACCTTTCATTTTACCTGATCATAACTTTATCACTAGAATAAAATACAGACAGGTATGGGGGGAAGCCTTGTCAGTGAGGCAAAAGCCAGCCTTGCAGCACAGGTGAAGGAAGTATAACATGCTGTCACAGAAACCAGCTTTCAGAGAGGTACCTGGTATCTTGCTTAACACACTTTCACCTGACTACATTTTCCTCGTGCCAGTTCCTCCTCCAGTGTTCTCAGCAGTCTCTAAAATACTGTGAACTTTTTAATGGAGAAGTGGTGGGGAAACTAGCTTGGGTAAATTTTTTGCTTACTCTCATGGCTTCTGACCTAAAACTACAAAATGCTGTTGTATTACTCAGTATTTGACCATTAAAGTTTTCTCAGAATCAACTCTAATCTGGGGGCTGTTTTCTTCCCACAACCTCTAGTCCAAGCCAGGGTCAAAATGTACTTGAATTCCCAATTCATGGGGGCTACAGGCTTGCTGGTAACTTGGTGAAGGCTTTTCACATTTCTTTGTCACCGATGTGAATTACAGCGCGCCTGAGGCGAAATGGGGGCCTTAAAAATAAAAAATGAAAATGTAAAATAAAAGATGCTCTGGTTCCCCTTTTGCAGAGAGCACAAATCAGGAGGTAAGCTCTGCACAGTGCTCTGGTAGAAAGCAATTTCCTGATTTAGTGTGATATGTAGCTAAGAGTTTTGACTGATCTCATCTATATGTATATTCAGTCTTTCCAGGATGCTATTAGTAAGCATACCTGAAATTTGAATGTCTCATTTTATTTCATAAAGCCTCTTTTATATTATTTTTAGGGAGAATTATCTATGTTACTTGCAGCCTGACACAGCTTTGGGTGACCTGCAGGTTTAACAAACCTGATCTTTCTTCATTCAGGTGGATAATTTGTATGAGAGCCGTGTACAGGCCTGTGCCTGGGAAGGATCCTGGCTCACTCTCACGCTGTACAGCCTTTCATTTTGAAAATGAATCACTGCTGGACACCAGAATAGCACTGGGGTTTGCCACCCATCCTCTACTGGTTCCATCCAGCAAGTTTCCCTGCCTGCTTTAGGAGGGCATTGCATGGGACTGTGCCAAAGCCTGGCTGGAGCTGAGTTGCAGCACATCTGGAGCTTCTCCTTTCATCCCAGCACCTGCTGCTAGTCTGCTTTAGGAGGAAAGAGAGTCGGTTCAGTATGCCTTGCTCTGGACAAGTTGGCTGCTTCTCAACTTGTTGCCACCTCCTGGATGTTTACAAATAGACTGATTGCTTGTTCCAGAGAGTTAAAGTTAAGCTGACTCGTCTGTGATTCCCTTGGCTCCTCTCATCTTCCCTTTTCTGTTGGTAGGAATTCCTTTGCCTTTTTTAATCTTGGGGTGGCCTGATGTGTCTGTCACTAGTTTCCTACATTAACCGTCTATCGTTCTGAGGTGATGCTGGTGACTGCTGTGTGAAATTCCTCCTGCACAATGAGACTGAAAACATTTACCTCATCCAGGTGCTCTCTAACCACTTATTTCTTCCAGGCTTGCATCTCATTCCCTTTCTTGGCTTCCCACTTGGAAGCAACGTATTCACTGAAGACCGATAATAAAAGAAGTAAGTATTGCCCACTTTGACTTTATTGATATTATTTATTAATAGTATTTGCTATTTATTGAATAGCAGAGGCACCCTTTTCCTTATGCATCTTCTTGTTACAGCATGAGATGAAGTCGTCTGTGAACTGTGCCCTGTGCTGGAGGCAGGGGTGTCTAATGCTCTTTTTTTTTATTAATCCATGACAGAGGAGATTGTGTGGAGCCAAGCTGGTTCATTCTGGCCTCTGTTGGGTTTTTAATCTGTTTTAAGTTGTTCTGGGCTCACTCTCAAATAGAAATTTGGGTTGCTGAAGACACTGGGGTCATCTCCTCTGCCCAGTGCTTGTGTTAGGCAGGGACGACTCAGTGACTGCCCTGAGGCCATGTTTCTGAGAGTCTCTTGACAAGATCCCAAATCCCTAATGACCCCCATCTGCCCAATGACCCTTTCAACAAGGGAGCTGGCAGGGGGAACCCTTCGGAACGACCTCCCACCTGTCCCCAAACATCTCCCTGCAAAGGACAACCCCAGCCCCCTTGTTGGAATGCTTCTGCTTTTCCTGGCACTATGGATGCGGGTGATGCTCTCAGAGGCTGAGGCTCCCCTGCATCATTTGGAAGCCCTGTTGCTATGGTGATTGTGCAGCTTTTACAATCTGTTTGTTGTCCACCGATTTCAATTTGAAACGCTTCTAGAGTTTTTATATTTTCAATTATTTTAATTCAAATCACTAGTGGGTGGTTTTGAACTCAAGAGGGAAATGATACAGTGCAAAAAGAACCCACCCCAACAACTTCCACAAACCTTTGTGGTCTACTGCTGTGTTCACTTATTTTTTAATGATTAATAGAGCCTTTTTGTCAATTTTATATCCATTTCATGTCGTTGTCACAGAGCTCTGAGAACACCAGACAGGAAGAGAAAAATCTTTACCTTGCCCCCTGGTTTGTGTGCAAAACCCACCAAATTGCCCATTAGGACCCAGCCAGGGTGGTCTGTGGCAGCAAGAGGAGCAGCACAGCTGCCAGAGGTCTCCCCCACCCTTATTCCAGCAGAAAACAGGCAGGATAAGCCATGAGTACTTCAGGGTTTGTCACCTAATGGCAATTTTGTCCTGGAACAGACCAGGAGGTTGTCTGGGGCATCCCACTTTTGGTGCTCTCAGCTCAACTAGGAAACAGTTAGAAAGGAGAAGCATGGAAGGACATTTCAGATCCTAGTGTTTGCTCCTCCCAGATAAGGAGTTAATGTTTTTATCTGACAGATTGTAGCACTTATGATCTGGTGACTATTTTAACAAAGGATCACAACTTGCATTGTACCCTTCTTGGTCTGTTCTGCACCAGGGTTCCTGCCTCTGTTTGGCAGAGTTTTTACTCCTTGCCTCCTTGCTATGCACTTGTAGCCCAGAAAGCCAACCATATCCTGGGCTGCATCAAAAGAAGCATGGCCAGCAGGTCAAGGGAGGTGATTGTCCCCCTCTACTCAACCCTTGCCAGATCCCACCTGGAGTACTGTGTCCAGCTCTGGAGTCCCCAAAATAAGAAGGACGTGCAGCTGTTGGAGCAAGTCCAGAGGAGGGCCACACAGATGATCAGAGGGCTGGAGCACCTCTCCTATGGAGACAGGCTGAGAGAGTTCACAGAATCACAGAATTATTGAGGCTGGAAAAATCCTCTGAGATCATCGAGTCCAACCTGTGACCTAACAACATCACATTGGCTAGACCATGGCAGTAAGTGCCACATCCAGTCTTTACTTAAACACCTCCAGGGATGGTGACTCCACTACTTCAATGGGTAGTCCTTTCCAATGTCTGATCACCCTTTCCATGAGGAATTGCTTCCTAATATCCAACCTAAACCTCCTCTGGTACAGCTTCAGGCCATGCCCTCTCAGCCTGTCACTCATTGCCTGGGAGAAGAGCCTGACCCCCACCTGACTACAACCTCCCTTCGGGTAGTTGTAGAGTGATAAGGTCCCCCCTTGAGTCTCCTCCAGGCTAAACAACCCCAACTGCCTCAGCCTCTTCTCATAACTTTCCCTCTAGACTTCACCAGCCTCGTTGCTGGTGGTTGTTCAGCCTAGAGAAGGCTCTGAGGAGACATTGTAGTGGCCTTCCAGTACCTGAAGTAGCCTACAAGAAAGCTGGGGAGGGACTTTTTACAGGTTGTGTAGTGATAGGACAAGGGGGAACAGTCTCAAACTGAAAGAAGGTGGATTTATGTTAGATATTAGGAAGAAATTATATAGTATGAGGGTGGTGAGACACTGGAACAGGTTGTCCAGGGAAGTTGTGGCTGCCCCTTCCCTGAAAGTGTTTAAGGCCAGGTTGGATGGGGCTCTGGGCAACCTGTTCTAGTGAGAGATGCCCCTGCCCATGGCTAGATTATCTTTAAGGTCCCTTCCAACCCAAACCATTCCACGTTTCTGCCTGTTCCTCCAGCTGCTCTGACCCCTTGGCCACAGCAGTCCCTGTCACCCCTGCCCAGGTACCTCCTTCATCTTTTCAGCACGTCTTAGGAGGTGAAATGCTGTTCAACTTTGACAAATGGCAGGACTTCTGCATTTAATAGTGATATTTTAGGGACACCTTTGCTTTCAAAAGAACTGTAATATATCTCTGTATCTTTGTTGCATTTCAAACTTCTGCACCCAGGTGCTGACATGGGAAAAACTGTTTGGCTGGAAACTCATGGTTTGCTCTGTAGGTTTGAGATTATTATCAACAAGGAGATCCTATTTCTCAACATATAGTTTAATAGGAGCTGCCAGGTGAATAATAATAAAAATGTATGGACATGAAATCAAGAGATTATTGGGGAGAAAAACTGAACTCTGCTCAGAATCCTTTCAAATAAAGAAAATGAGGACTGTCTTTAGTTGTGTTTTCATGTAGTTTGGTTATTAGTGTTCATTTGTTCTGAACAGTCAAAACAAAATTATTTTCTTTTTAGCTTTCCTAACATTTTTACTTATAGACCATGTCACGATGCTCTTGAATTTGGGCCTCTAAAACATAGCAGCATTCTTAAAAAAAGCTGCTTAAATGGCAAAGGGGCTTCCTAGGTACTTCGATAGCAGTTTTATGGATAGAATCAAAACATTGGGAATCTCTTTGCTTTAGTCCCTCTGGAAAGGACCTTCTTTTTCATCTACCCCTCATTGTCATGGTTGGAAGAGGTCTGAAACAAGGGAGGAAGGGACAGGCTTGCACCCAGCACCCCAGGAGCTCAGGAGCTCATCAGGATGCTCGTCTCATCCCTGGGTATGGGGCAGAGCCGTGATGGGAGCAGAGGGACACAGCGGCTCACACTACCAAGGCAGCTTTTTCTGAATGATATGCTGGGGACAAAATAAGGGGTCTGTGTTCACAGTTTTCAGCCATGGCCAACCCTTTGCAGTCAGCTTCACTGCCTGCTGCTGAGCTTGCTGGCAATTGCAGCCTGCCCCAGATCTCCTTATCCCCCAAGCTCCAGCTCTGATCCTGTAGGGGGATGCTCAGCTGCAGGGTGGTGGCTTCCAAGTCTGGCTCCTGGAAGGAAGGCTTTTCCCCATTTACACCAGCAAATACCCAGCAGCCCCCATGGTGCCCCTCCTCAGGAGAACCCCCACTTGTAAATGGGAAGGAGCAAGAATTGGTCTTCTTGCCGCGCATTTGAGACCAAGGCCAAGCACTGCCCCTTAGGGAGAAAAGAAACAAAATACTGAGAGGGCTCAAACATAAATGCTTAGAGAGACAGCTTTGCCTTCAGTTACTAGACAGTACAAATACAAATGTGGGAAAACTGGCTGGATGCCTGGTCAGAGATGTTTGGTGGATCACCTCCTGCACATCGGGGACCCTGACGGGTGTCAGCAGTTTGAGGGGTAATGGTGGGCACTTTCAAAACCTGCAAATGTGGTCCAGCCCTTGGACTGAGGTTTGCAGGGAGCAACGTGTGCTATTTGCCCTTGCTGAAGAAGGTGGCGATGAAAAGTCACCTCCCTGCTCTGTTGGCACAGTGTTGACTTTTGGGAGGCTGTTCCTACCACTGATGAGTACGCTCGAGTTGGCCCAGATGTTATTAAAAAGCTATTCCAAGTGCTCTGGATGGCTGTGCACATTAGTGACAAAATTATTAGCATCAGAGGAAATCCCAAGTTTTGTTTGGAAGAATGTAAACAACTGCTGTTCACAAAAAGAGCTGCTTCATTCAGCATTCAGGAAAGGAAAAATAAATAAAAATAATAATAGTTTTAAAAAGTAGGAAAAAAATCTCTCCCAAGCCATTTCTGCATGGCTGGCTCCTGCTCAGCACCATCCTGCTCCAAAGCAGAAGGCCTGAAGGTTGCTAAGGGACAAACAACAGGGAAAAAAACATAAGCTTAAATGCAGGATTTCACAATAAAAAAGCCTGTATACAGGTTTAGATGTTGCCTCACCCCAAAGCCAGCCCCTGCTCCTCATCAGCCAAGCTTGGATCATTCTTGCCAGCCATCTATCTATCTATATGTATCTATCTATCTATCTATCTATCTATCTATCTATCTATCTATCAGTGTGCATATGCGTGTGTATATATAGATGTATACTTATAACAGAAATTATAAGTGTTTTATGAGCTCCCAGAGATTTGGGTTACCTGAAGGACTGTAAATATGAAAAGTGTTGAGCTCATTGTGGACCAGGGTCCCATACTGGAATTACCATCCCCACCCATGATGTCATGGCACAGCTCAGTACATAGGCTCCGCATTACCCTTATCCTCAACTAAAAAGAAAAAGAATCCATTTGAAAAATCCCTATTTTGCTGCATATTCATCTTAGGGAGCTGAAAGAGCAGTGATTGAATTCAGGACAGAACAATGAATTATCGCATCACTGAGGCTTTTTTCTTCTTATAAATAGCCTGTTTCCAACTATAAAAACAACCATCACCCATCCTTGCTGAAGGACCCAGTTTCAAACTGTTACCAGCCCAACCCCAAACCACCCGCTGAGACACCAGCCTGCCCTGCAGCAGCCCCTCCAATGTTTGTTTTCCGGAGCTAAAAGTAGGTCCCAGCATGGTGTGAGCAGGATGCCTGGGAGTGGGTGGTGATGGGTCTGGATGGGGCAGGCTCCACGGCTGTTCCTAGTCCCAGCTTTCATGGCATAGCAGGGCATGAAACAGCCCAGGGTGGGGCAGTGGGGTGCTGTGCAGAGCAGAGAAGAACAAATCTTCCATCCACACTGTTAAGTAGCACATGTGCCAAGCAGAGGAAATCATTTGCAGAACGCTACTGCTGGGGGATCTCAATGGTGAGAGTGTTTGGCCCATTACTGCCCAGAGATGTCTTGGTTTTGGAGTCACTTATGGGATCAGAACACAGCAGGGATGAGTTGGGATGCTGCAGTCCTGTCCCTAAGCAAATATCTAGGCTTGGCTCCCCAAAAACAGCCTGTAGACATCTTAAACCCGTCACTGGACACCAGCCAGCAATGTGGGCAGCATGTGAACAGGCTGCAGAACTCGCTGTGTTTTTCAGCCACCTCTGAGGCTCACCCCTGCCCTGTGATCCCTGTTTCGGTGCATTTCTGAGCGAGGCTGAACCCACAGCCCTTCTTACTCCAGTTGTGAATTTATTGCTCTTAGGGTCATTGCATCCCTCTGCCTATCTAAAGAAAGTAATATCCAACAGCAGTTGTTGCTGCTGTCACAAAATTGCACAGGCTAAGGCCACCCTGGAGCTAGTCTAGAGACCCCCCTGTAAGACCTCCCAGCTAGAGACTATCTCTCCTATTTTCCTGGTGCCATGTCCTCAGTCCGTGGCAGTGTCCCACTGTGCCAGACAGGCTCCAGAGCTGTTGGAAGACCAGAGCACTTGCTGCTGGTGGATGAAACATCTTCAGGAGATGGGAAAGGCCACGGTAAAGGTGGTGGGAAGTCTCCGGCAGTGGTAGAGCCACTCGCTCCCTGCTCTGCTGCAGCTGCCTGAAGTTGCAGCAGCTCCAGGGTGATTCATCCCAGACCCGGAGTAATTTGTGTTGGCTGCTGAAAGGCTGAGCCCTAAAACTGTTTCATCATATTTAGCATTTCCCGCTAGATGACATGCAACGTTGCAAAGAGCTCTGCTTGGTGTTTGAGCTGCAGCAAAACCCTGAGTCACCTCCTGGTCCCAGCAGTGCTGTGTCAGTCCTGGGGAAATAGTAGGCAAAACAGATCTTGCAAGAACAGGCAAATCACTTTCACTTGCTCAAGGAAAAACAAAAAGAGCAAAGAAAAAAAAAAAATAGTAAGAGGAAGTGTATGACTTAAAGCAGCAGGATCCAAAGTGAGTTCCTTTCTTACAGAAAAGCCTGAATCATCCAAGAGCATGTTATGGGGGCTGCAAGTGCCCGAGTGATGGCAGGGAAATCTTTCCATGCAAGAAGGTGCACATACTGAGGGCAAAAGAAGCAAAGTGAACTTTGCTAACTGTTTGCTGCTGTTTTATCTGACAGGGCTCCTCACTTCTCACAGCTGAGAAAATAACTGCCCTGGGGCTGGCTTTGCCCAGTGAGCCTTCATGGGGCTGGAGGACTGACAAGTCCAGGCTCCAACATGCTCTAAAAAGATAATCCTATAGAGAAGATCTACTAAGAACATTTAGCATCATGTGTTTTAAGAAGTTTGGTTGCCTGAGATGTTGGTAGATTTGTTTTCAAAGCCAGGCATTTTGCCCACAGGCACCTGGAGAGCTTTATGGGAGTGTTTTGCTCCCTGCAGCACCTCACTGACTGAAAAATTAACCCCCAGAAATGAACAGGTAGAGGATGTAGTGACCGTAGCATTCCTGATGGGAGCCACCAAGCAGCTACTCTTGAAGTTTGCCAGGTCTTCCTATGCTAGACTTCCTATACTGGAAGCAGCCCTTGAAAGAGGCTGCAGCATGAGCCCCCTGAGCATGGTGCAGCATTTTTGCAGGGCTCACTCCCCTGTGCCAGCAACCAGTTGCACTCTGCAGTTTGCTGTAGCCTCCAAATCATCTTCAAAGCTGATCTGAAATACCCCCATTGGCAATTCAGTGGTGGGTTAGGGTTAGGACACCATCCTCTGTATGATGTCAAGCCCCACACTGGGCTGCGAGGCTCTCACACCTCTGGCAGTAACAGAGACCTCTGCCAAAACTCCCACCCCAGCAGCCAGATTTATGGACTGGTAAAAGGCTGGGCCTGCCACACTGTTCTCCAGCCATAAACCAGGCAGCTCTCACAGAAGTGAGCCTTGTCATCGAGTCCCAGTTGAGATGCACCATGCAGCACATCTCTTGTTTGAACTGTAGCATCTCTGCAGACTTCAGCCAACAACTTCTATGTGATGTTTTCAAATTTGGTCTCGGTATGATGAAAGACTGGAAATTCAATTTCTTGAAATAAATAATCTCAGCTCCTGAAGCTGAGATTTTGATTTCATCACCTCATCCCAGGAGCAGGGACCTTGGCACAGATGGATAGTGTCTGTTGTTAAGCCAGGGCCAGAGAGAAGAAAGGGAGAAAATGCTTGTCTGTTCATCTCAAACCAAAGAAAGAAATCATTTTGGGACCCTGCTCCTGCCTGACACTCAAAGAGCACTTAGGCATCGAGGCCTTAGAGAGGGTTTTTTTTTGCAAAAGTCAAGCAAGCACTTGTCTCTGGTATGGAATGAGTGGAATAAAAATTGGCATTAAATTCTGTGTGACTAAAACCTTGATGCAGAGTCACTGCGAGTGAAAACCCCAGAGAACATGAAACACTGTCATAGTCATACTACAAGGCTTTGCTTTTTTTTTTTTTTCCCCTCTACCCCTCTGGTGCCTGATGTTCCTGCAATTAATTTAGTCTGTGTTTCAAACAGCGTGTGAGCAGGAGGGAACAGGAATGTAGTGTAAAGCAAATTGATTTTTGGTTTTCCTTCTATCCAAACAGTATGATTTATTAAAGGAGGAGCTTGTATTTTAGCCCCAGAATAAACCTCTCTTAGATGCTGGCTGATCTATGAAAAGAAGAAAAACAAATAAACCCCCAAAGAGTACATTTTGAAGAGGAAAAAAACATGCACACAGAGGCATGCAGAGGGACCGGGGTACTGTGACTGCCAGAAGACAGGTGATGTCATGGCTTGACTGGGGATCTGCAATCAAACCAGTGACAACAATGCTCTCAATCCCCTCCCCCTCCCACCCAGGTAGGGAAGGGAGAGAGACTTTCCAGATTGAAAACTAAACTAGACAGCTTTAGTTAAATACTAATGATAAAAAAAATATGTACAACCATATACAAGTATGTTCAGGAATGTGCAAAACCCCTCTTGCCTCCCCCCACCCCCAGCAACTCCCACAGCATCTCCTGAGCTGGGAGCAGTTCTGAAATGTCCTGGAGATGCTGGAGAGAGGGCAGAGCAGACAGGAGCTGAGGGGAGAGCTCTGAGGGTCAGGAATGCACAAGCATGGGGATCAGCGGTGATGGAGTCCTCTCCAGGTGCCAGCCATGCATGGAAGAGAAGGGAAGAAGAAGCAGGAAGGGGCTTGACTTCCATGTTCCTGACCTTATAATGAGTCTTACGTGTGTATATATATATATGTATAGAATAACTCTGGTCAAATTTGCTGTCTGTCTTGTCTCACCCTCCCTACAGGAGGGTTGCAGATACAACTGATCTGCTCCTTTAATATCCAAAACTGAAGCAGAGCAAAGTGTCCTAGATGTCTCGGCAGGATCTATAACCATTCCAGTGTTATCAGTTCACTAGCTGGAAGACTTGCTGCTGGTTAAAAGAGAGCTCACTGAAGAAAAAAAAAATTCAAAATCAGTAAAAAGAAAATTGGCTTCATCCTGGCTCAAACCAGGACATGGTGAGGACAGGGCCATGCACAGGGATGGTGGATGCTGGTACCATGGCTGCCTAGAGGCCACCCAGTGGGACTGGAAGTGGCTGCTCCAGACAGACAACCAAGGATGAGGACGGGAACTCACTGATAAATTACTTCTGATCTCGCCATGACTCACTACAGAAACATCCCAACCTTAGCTACTATTTTTGAGGCACCTCCACTGATGAATGATTTGTGGTGTTAGGTTTGTTGGGGTTTTTTTGAACCAAACTTAGAAAACAACCCAAACACAAGAGCACTGAGTAATTACTGTACATGTTTAGCACATGCATAATAAAAGTGCTTGTGCTGCACTTTTCCAATCCAGAGCACCATAGACTCTGAGTAATCATTTCTAACCCTGTACTACTGATGTTCACGTTGCTTTCCCAGGCCTGCTGACAAGAAAACCAAGGTGGAGGGTGAGCCCAGTGTCCTGCAAAGGCTGCAGAGTCAGACCAGGAGTGTGAGGGCGTCACTGAGATTTTTCATCTCTCCCTGCTGCATGCAGCCTTTTCAAAAAGGACTTACTTGTGACTCTTCTTGCTGTCCCTCTGGACACCATTCTGCATGCAGTCATGCCCATGGACTAAATACCTCAAAGCTCATCCTTTCTGGTAGCCATACATTACCTTGACTTCTCTATGTCTCCATATGACTTATGTTGCATCTGAACCCAAAACACCTGTGCAGGGGAAAATGATGATAGAAATAACCCAAGGAAAGAAGGAAGCCAGAGCATTTCTGCCAGTTTTTTATATCTCCTCATAGACTGAGTATGAACAGAAACAACTTGGATGAAGCACATGCAGCCATGTTCCTCACTCACAGTGGTTTTGAATGTGGGCAGAAAGACCTGTTGCCCCAAAAGTGAGCAATTTCCCCAGGCGTGCTGTGTCAAGAGGGCTGGTGGTGCAGTCTGGTACATCGTGTTGTCCCTTGGGATGCTCTCCATCTCAGTCCCTGAAGATGTTAGAGCTCTTTGGTGCTCACTTCCCATAGCCACCTTCCACCTTGCCAGGGCAGGTGAGCATGGGCTCCTTTGGCAGTGCCTGTAAGGGCTCAGTAAGTGAGTGGAGGCACTGCCAGGGAAGCAGGCAGGTGCAGAGCAGGGCTGATGGACCAAGTGTCCAGCACTTGGGTAGAAAATCAAAATACCATGAAGGGATGCGTTAATTGCTTGGAAGGTTGCTTGGAGGGCTGTTTCAAAAGATTTCTCCAGTGGAAAAAGGAGGAAGGTGGCATTTTAGATGCTCAAGGTACATCTTGCTTTCAGGTGCGTCCACAGGGGATTTAGGAACAGTTTGATCTACTTAAGATGCAAAAGATAGTCCAAGATAGACTGAAAATTTGTAACGAAACTGAAGGACATTATGTTGTTACAACCACATAAACACTCTGTTCCTCTTTCAAAGATAAGCAGATATGATTTCAGATCTTTCTGCTTTTTATTCTCATGTTTTGTACTTCTGATGAACTGTTCTTTCAAGAGAAGGCAACTCTTTCATGCCCACATTGCTGAGGGGAGCTGCTCCAGGTTTGACAGGGAAAAGAAATGTCCTCCTTGAAAGAAGTTATCTATAATCAGTGAAAAGGCTTCTCAAAATTGTAAGGAGAGCCTTTAAATAAAAACAAATAGCAAACAAGAAAGCCAACCCAGTTAAGTTAGTCCCGTGATAAGTAATTCAGCCTACTCTTACTTTTTCTCCACCTGCAGCTCTTCAGCTCTGCTTTCAAAATACCTAGGAATGGAAACAGAAATATGATGCCAGTCCTGATCCCAGAACTGTAGTCAGTCCAAAATGTAAAAGTAAAATGTAAAATATTTAGTTAATAGTTTTAACTCTGTCCATCTTCAGTCTGCAGCCTTTAAGCATTCACTCCTCAGTGAAGTGTCAGTGCTCAGCCCCCACTCTGCTCTGGTGTCATCTCAGGATGTCAGAGATTTACAGATATTGGATAAAACCCCATGTTTTCAAGGAACCTCTTGCAAGCCATTGGAGCTTTCCGAGCCTATTTTGTCCAAGAAAATTTATTTTAGAACCATAACAAGGAGTTTATTCCAGGTCTTTTTCTATTTTGCATGCAATATTTTAGTTCTGGCTATACCCTTGCCAGCACCATGGGCTGTTATTTTGTCATTGTTGCTGCTAATGAAGTAAATAGCTTTGCATTCCAGCTCAAGATAATAACACAGCTATATTCCTAGTTGGCCTTGGCCAAGACAAGCTATTAAAATGAATTTTGTCTCTGAATCACCTTCAGGAGGCGTGGAGTTGGTAGGAAGGCACCAAATAGGCTGAGTCAAAGGCAGGAAAAACCTCTGAGACGAACCTGCCGCTCCAGGCTCCACTAGAACAAAAGCAATAACGTTGCTTGTCTCCTAACACTGTGCAAAGACACGTGTGAGAAAAGGCTCATCTTTTCTGTGTGTTCAAATTACAGCCCTTTTTTTTTTTTTTTTCCCCCTGCCACTTGCACCTCACGGTGAGATGCCTGCGCAGACGGTCTGCAGGCTTTTTGCTGCAGGGAGGTGGGCAACGGGAAACGCAGCGCTGGGCTTCTCCGGCTGCTTCCCAGTTACTGGAGTAATTTTGCTCGGTGGCCTCTGCTCTGAAAGGAGACCAAAAAAAAAAAAAAAAGACAAGAAAAAAAAAAAAGGGCCATTAGATTGTTTCACATGACTTGAACTGTGCAGCGTGATACGATCATTAGAAAGCTGTGACTGTGTTATTTATAACTTTTGATGCTATCTCAGCTTTGTGCAGGCTCCTCTCTGAAGCACCTACCTTGGCAGCTGCCGTCAGCAGCCTCACCTGATGTGGAGACATCTGTGATTGCAGTCACTGGTGGGGATGGTGGGCTGAAGAGATCACCTTTGCATTCGCTACGTGAAGCTGCTGCCTTCTGCTTTGCCTGAGAAAAGGCTTGAGCCCTTTTCTCTCCCACAACCACCACCCCACCCTCTCTTTGACACGGGCTTGTTTCTTTAGCCATGCAGAATTGCATCCGTGCCTGGATCCTGCAGGACCTCAATATGGATCCAGCATTACTCGTTACGTGTGCAAACCTCTTTTAAAAAGAACCCACAAATTTCAGGGCAGCCAGGAAAAATACCTTCTCCTCTGCAACATGAGCCTCTGAGCGGCTGCCAATTAGCTGCTGCAACAGCTCATGATGTCAGGTAGTGTTTTAAAGCCAGAGATTTATAATCCATGGTCACATAAAGTCTACAGCAAATCAAATCTATGATGAAAAAAAAAAAAAAGAAGCCCGTAATAAAAAGATTCAACACAGGAAGTCTGATAAACTGTTAATTTTACTTAGGATAATTACAGTATTTACATCTAGGTAGTGCTGACAGTTCAGCACTTTGATACTCTCTAATGTGACTTATGGAGAGAAGAAAGGAGCTGGGTTGAGGTCATCATTTTCACTCCAGGAACATCGGCTCTCCAGGCAAAGCTCTGATGAGCGTGTGCGTCCCCAGTAGATAAAACTGCCCACAGGTGCCTCCTGTCTGAAGCAGATCTGTCATGCACATCATCCACAGTAGGGCATCTTCATAGGCTACTGCTCTGAGATGACCCTACATCATGCTAAATACTAACGAAGGTGCTACATTTCCAGACAACTCAAAATTCTTGACAAATATCCCAAGGCAGTAAGTGAAAAATGCTGTACTGACCCTAGAAGAGAGAATTGGGAAAGGAGAAAGGAAAAGAGGCCACCTCGTCTTCTAGAAGCTGATTTTGGTGCTTCAGTAGATGGTTTATCAACAGTGGCTGCAGCTCCAGGTATAAAAGAGGCTTCTGTCATCATCCATATCTCTGTTTGGCCAATGCAACCTTCAGCATCATGCTGAGGAAACAGCTGCAAAAGGAGCGATGACTAGGGCTCTAACATCACTTTTCAGCAAAAATGCTGCTGCTGCTATTTGTGTTTTTGAGGACTGGTTGTCTCTTTCTCATGGATGCCATCCTTTCCCTTGGAAGTCTCCAGCTGTAAGCTGGACAAGCCTTGAGGTGAGAGTGGAGATGGTCACAGGGGGACAGGGGATGGGGTTTAGAGTCAGTTCACAGGCTAGTGGTTCCTGCTGCTCCTTCCTCCTCAGGAAGAAGGATTCCTTACAGTCCTTCCCTGCTTCCCCACGGGGTCCCTCCCATGGGAGAGAGTCCTCCAGGAACCTCTCCTTCATGAGTCCTTCCCACGAGGTCCGGAGCTGCTCCAGCCTGGGCTTTCCACAGAGTCACAGGCTGCTCAGGGAACAGCCACCTCCCCTGGCGACCAGGTCTTCCAAAGCTGCGTAATCAGAGTCCACTGGCAGCAAACCAGAGTCCACTGGACAAGTTCACCTCTCCTGGTGCCTACAGGGAATGTTCCACCACGTTCCTCCATGAATGCAGGGGGGCAGTTGCCATTTCACCACAAGCTGCAGGGGAACTTTTGCTTGGGCACCTTCTTCACCTTCTTCCTCATAAACCACCAGGATCTTCACCCCAGCATTGCCTTTCACCTCTCCAGCTCAGCTCTTCTTTCTCTACTGCTCCCCCTGCTCAGGTGTGATCTCAGTTCTTTCGTATGTTAATCTCAGAGGTGCATCTATTGTCCCTCTAATGGCTCCTTGGCTGTGTTTGGAGCAGGGGGAGCTTCTCAGCTTCTTACCAGAACCACTCTTGGGCCCTTCCCCCACTACCAAAAATCCTGCCAAACCAAACCAGCACAGCAAGGATCAAGAAAGCAGGTGTCTGAGCCGAGTTAACAGACATACAGGAGGAAAAGGCAGCAAACAAGGAACCTCCAGGCTGCTGCAGTGGAGAGGGTAAATTCAGCAAAAAGGCAGGATGTGGTGCATCCCCATGCCCGGGTCTGGCATTAGCTGCTGCTAATTTTCAACAGACCTTTCATTTGAGATCTCAAATGTGTTTTGTTTTGTTTGTTTGTTGTTTGCTTGTTTTGTTTTGTTTTGTTGCAGCTGGGATCATCACTGGCAATGGCACGATGTGAAGGCCCATCAAGCTGCACCATCACAGGGCTGAACTTTGGGCAGCACCCCTTTCTGTGTTCGATGAGGAGAGGCTGGAAAGCAGCTGAAGAAAGTGAGCCAACCAGCCAAAGTCCCCTTCTTGTGAAGGAGTCAAGTGGCAGAGAGAGAAAACAGACCTTCCAGCAACTTGTAGCTTGGTTTCCAGGATTGGATGCAACTTCAGCTCAGGTGAGCAAAAAATCATCCCACTGACCCCCTCATGCTAAGGAGGGAGGAAAAGCACTGCTGATGCCTCAGGATCTCCATGGGAACTGGATAAGGGAAGGGACGAGTGGAAGACAAGAGCAGAGAGCAGACCTAAGCGGGCAGCAGGGAACAGGGAGAGGATGCAAGTGGGGCGAGCAGTACCAAGCTGGCTGCAAAACCTGCTGCATTTGGGGACAAAACGAAGCAATGTGTTTCCTCACAGCAGGGTAAAGCTGGCAGCAATGTTGGTGGAGTGAGTTTGTGGGGAAAAGCAAAAGCAGGCAAGAAGAGCTTGCTCTTCCGCAGGTTTTGTGGGGAGGGGAAAAACAGGATGAGCAAAGCTGGGAGACAAGGGATGCTTCTCCACACCCATCCTCCTCCTTCCCTCCAGCCCCTTTGGGAATCTGCAGTAGGGAAATGGCAGCAGCAGTGTCAACTCCTCCCAGTTCTCTCCAGCAATGGCCTGGGGGCCTATGAGCAGTGGTGGCTTTTACCCAGGCTGGGGTGAGCAACCTGGGGTGTCAGTGCCCACTGAGCCAACCCAAAGCCTCATCGTTGTCCACCAAAGGGCTTGCCCCTTCACTGGATGGAAAAGCCACTGCTGTAGGGCAGAAGTAAAGGAGTTCTTGGTGGTCCAAAGAAAGGACCAGCAGCAGGCTGGCCATGTGCAACCCGTGGACATGAGCTCTGTACTGTGCAAGTCCAGCCTCTCTGCTATTTCATGATGGCATCACATTCCCACTGCTGAAGAACAATGTGGGAGCATTCCCACACTGCTGAGAGGAGCTTGTACCCTCCACCAACACCTGCACTGGCAGCCCACACTTGCTGGGACATCTCCTTGCCTGCCTCTTGATGGGAGCAATGTCTTGGGCAAGCATAAGCAGCTACTTAGTCTTGATTTCTGCCCATCTCTTTCTAGTTGAGGGAATGAAACCCACAATAGTGCCAGTCAGGAAAATAGTGATGTTGCCATCCTCTGCCCTGATACTTTTGGAGGAGCGAGTTTTCCAGAAACAGTGCAGATCTTCCTGCTTTGGGTGCATCTCTCCTGGAAGCTCAGCTCTGCCTGCACTGGCTCACACAACACTGGTGCTGCTTGAGTCATCTTCACAGCAGCTTTGCTGAGCAGTTTGTGGCCCCAGACTACTTCAGGAGAGGACAGATGGATCTTCACTTGCCTGCACACAGAGGCTACTCCTGCTCCCTCTCTGGAAGGTGTACTTTCACACGTGTGAGTTTGGTTTCACCACCATGCCTGACTGCACAGTGGTGGGAGCAGCTCCCAGGGCTTCTCCACAAGGGCTGTGGGCACAGGGCCACCCAAAGCAGTTGCAAAGCTTCCTCATCCCAACTCAAATATCTGCATATCTGCAGATACTCCTTCCCCATCTGAGGCAGGAGCACACAACCGTGAAGTTCACTCCCTGGAGTGCTGCTACAAGCCTGGGAAACTGGTTCAGGCTTCAGCCACTCCTCCGAAACAAGACAGCAAACTCCTGACGGCCTGCCTTTATGTATGGCTCATCAGGTCATCTTGAGGGGGAAACTCAACACCCTGAGCTTCCCCCTCAAACTGCTGCTCAGTCTGGTTGCTGATTGTCCCCTCCTACTTCCACACAGGCCAATGAGCCATCTCGGTGCCACATCATCCAGATTCTGGCCCTTTAAATGCAAGAGCAGCAAAAGAATTGGCACACCAGGCACAGCTGATGCCGCACAGCACCTGGAGCTCACTGCCTCCTTTCCAGAAGGAAGAGATGGAAGCTGCTGTCTGGTCATTTTGGCCTGCATGGTGCTCTCTCCATTAGGGCCTGCTCAGTGATGCTGCTTGTCTCAGCTGACAAGCTTGTGGAAAGTATCCAAAATGTCAAAATTGCCTTCTGCTCTGCAGCAGGTCTACCAGTGATTTGTTTTTCTCTAAGATGGGCAGCTGCAGGACACGCTACTCTCTGCATTTTTAACCACCATCTCCTCCTGGTTTTATTTTTGTGTCCACAGCTCAGACACATCCTCCATTTATAGGACAGGTAAATGGCCTGTCATTGTTCTCTCAGTCATTGTTTCTCTCCTGCACACCTGTCTTCCCCCTGAGATGCTTAGAAATGTGTCCAGCTCCTCCTTCAACCCCAAAATGCTGTTTGTATTTTGCAAGAATGGGAAGCTTGTTGTCAAAAATGAGTGTTGCTTCAGGAAAAACATAAAAGAGGGAGGGAGTGGGCTTTCCCCCTCCCACCACATCCAGCAGAGATGGAAGTCAAACCATGTCAGGGCAGAGAAATGCCAACTTGAGTGAACAACCATGCCATGGGGAAGTGGGGCTCTGTGCCTTTGGATAAAACAGATCCCTCTTACCTGCACTTGATGCTGCCTGTGCTGTGGAGCTTCTCTTAGGTCACTTGCTGAATTTTTTATTTCTCCCCCCAAACACAACCCTTCACATGTGCTACAAAAACGGGGCTGCTGGCAGCCCTGGGCTGGAGCTGCTGTAGGTCATCACAGAGCTCAGGCCCTTTGCAGTGGGGGAACAGCAGCAAGGTCATCTCAATGGGCAGCAGATGAAAAAGGATTTTCTTTCCCAGCTCTGTATTGGCTGCTGATTTTCAGTCTGTATTTTCCTATCTGAAATAAAATTTAATACTTATGGCTGTACCAGAACAGAGGTTCAAAGGGTTTGGGAGGAGAGTGCCTGTAGCCTGCCATTAGGAAGGGTCTATTTAAAAGGAGGAAAAAAAATAATTAAAAAAATAAAAGGAATAAAAATTACAAAAAGAAACTGTCTTCTTGCAGGCACAGCCTCGAGCAAATGCACACAGAGCTATGAAGGAGAGGGAAATGCCTGCACTCATGTGTCTGTCCCCAGCCAAAAACAAATGCTCAGGGCAATATAGAGAGACTGAAGGGAGACACAATTATGTAGCTGGATCCAAAATAAAGTTCTCAAGGAAATAAATTCCCTGATCAGAGAGCATCTGGGTTCCAGGTCCTGAAAAATCAAACACTGCAATCAAAATGGACAATCATAAACATGGACATCTGACATTTTACTCATCTGGACTGGACATGAAATAGGAGTTCAGATCCCAGGGAATAGCACTAAGCCTGGATATTCCACTGCCTTTCCCCTCCCCCTTCTGTTCCATTCCTACCTCCATCACCAAAACCATCTTGCAAATTCAGGATGACCTTTCTACCAACTAAATCTGGTAAATAAATGGTTCAGCTATAAACTCTGGATTTGAGTTGTTCCTTTTTTCTTCTTCAGGGTGGAAAACAGCAAACTGTGTAATTTCAGAGCACTGACACCAGCTGATAAAATAATCCTGATATTTGCTTGCTGCAGATTAAAGAAAGCCTCAGCAATTACAGAAAAACCTGCAAGTTTTGGTTCTGTCAGCGACCATCTTTATTCCCTATCACTATAATACACTAATGTTTAACATCAGCTATCAAATTTCCCATCCTCAATAACTCGCAAAAAAAGTGTTAATCCAAAGGTGGCATTATGAAAAGCCAATGAAAGAATGTACAGTATCTGCTGCTGCTGACATGAAGGGATGCTGCCTCTTGTAGTGGGAATAATTTATTTGACCTTGTTTGAGTTCCCAGTATATGCTAGGGGCCAAAATTTGAAGCAGTGAGGAGGATACCTGGCCATTCGGCACGGAAGACACAAAATAAAACATCATGTAGTTTTTCAGAGTAACAACTTTGGGCCAGTAAGAACCACAGCTTGGCTTGAACTTGGAAAACACCAGTAGAAAGCTGACCAGGAATTAGTTTGTTCATACACTGTTTACTTTCAACTTTCCAGACAATCTAGCATGGGAATTTCCTGAGTTTCCTTTCACCTGACACATGAAAGGGCTTTAATAAGCCCTGATAAAAACTAACATTCAGCTCATGTTCCTCAAACTAAATAGATGGAACTGGGAATAGTTAAGTGAAATTTTCCTCCACACGGAAGCTGGTCTAGTCAAAGTGAAGGGCAGAAACAAGAGACAGCAGTTTCTAATGACACAACCTCTACTTGTATAGATCATAATTTCAAGTCAGCTGCATGTCCACATGAAGTGCTATTTACATAAATTACACTTCGCCAGGCCAAGTCCTGCACCCATTGCACTGCACAATGAAGCTTAATGCCAGCCTTGCTGAGCCAGAGGTGTGGCTCTCCACTGCGTGGGAGTAAGACCAAACCCACAAGTATGTCACTCTGCCCCAAACTGGGCATAGTGACAAGAGTTGCCTGGCCTGAGTTGCCTCACTGAAGTTGCCAGTTTCCCTCATTCACTGACTGCCCACTCCTGAACACAAGACAAAAAACTCTGACAGGAAGCTCCAGCAAGATTTTATTCCATGGTATACAACAGGAGGAAATAAAGATTAAAGAATTGTATACATTGCTGATTTTTCAAGTTGCTAAAACAAACCCATTGTGACCAGAACAACTGAAGCTGACAACGTAACAAGAAGGGTGGTGACCATCTCTCTAGTGTCCATACCTGCAAATATATAATAATTAATGCTTTTTTTTTTTCTTTTTTAATTAGGTTTTCATACACAGTGCCGATTTGGGCAGCTTTATTCTCATTCTACCACAATGTAATCAACATGTAAACCAGATAAAAGTGAAATGCTATGTTATGGAAGCCTTAGGAAGTTCTCCACATTTCACTTCCCCTAAAAGTCTATCCAGGTACTAGTGAGAAGAGAGACTGAGCAATCCACAGTAGCATATGCAAGAGACCATCAGTATCATCATCTTTTGCCCAAGGACCCACTTCAAATCTATTCTGCATGAAAGCAAGGCCAAAGCCTCTATCTGGCCAAAGCCCCAGATGTATTACTGAGGACCCATAAGAACATATTTATTCTTGTCTCCATTTATCATCATGCTGTACATGTAGTATTAAGTCACTAGCCAGGCAACATGGGCTCAGGTCTCATTAAGTGTTCATTAAAACACCTTAATATCAAAACTATGGTACTCAAGTTGCCATGTCAATGACAATTTGCACAACTGATAGTGAGCCAGATCCCAAAGACAATCCTGAACAGCTATAATATCTGCTTTGTTTTAATCTGGACTCTGGTTAAATTAGTATGTTTTGGGTTTGTTGTGTTTTTTTTAAAGGGAGTGGGGGAGAAAGAAAATCCACAGTTAAGAAAAGATTAATGGATAAATGGTGCAGAATGAAGCAAGTGACTGGCACACTTCCCAAAGACTCTTAATGTACAATTATCTGTCAATTACTCTTTTAAAAAAATTACTCATGGATTTCCTGTATTATTCTAACAACAGACCTAAAAATACAAAACAAAACAAGAGTATAGAAACTATGAATAAATGGCCCAAGACTGTGACAACAGCTACATGGACATTTGATTTCCAAATGCTAGGAAATCAGCTGTATTCATTTCCGAGCCTACAAGAGTTTTTTAAAAAAACAACGAAGATACAGAGGGATCCAATAAGACTCCTGGTACCTTAGCAGAAGTGCTTTGGAACACAGCAAGGTGGAGAAAAAAAACCTTTCCCAGCAACAACTATGCCCTCAGACCCACAAATGAGAGAGATCACCCACATATCTGACATTGATAATTTCTATGAATGAAAGACAATTGGATTTTTTAATCTTGAGATCTGTGCAGGATACCTACTTTTGGAACTCCCATTCCCTGTTGTCCAGTGGACATACTTGGCGAGTTTTGAGCCAGCGAGAGATGCAGTGGAAGTGGAAAGCATGCTGGAAGAGAAAGTCCAGATCACATCATTTCAGAACACATGAATGTATCTCAAAATGAAAACTACCATTGAAAGCATCACGGTGAGAAGAGAGTAGAAAGTGCTTGCAGAAAAAGGTGGGGAGGACTAATGAGCCAGCTCACTGGTAAATACCATGGGATTGATCCACATCTTCAGAGAGGAAGGTAACGTCAGTGAAATGGCAGCAGGGAGCCTGCTCCACAGTGCATGCAGTGGCATGAAACTGACTTCTGATGAAGGAGAGAAGGCAGAGTTTAGGAGCTGCTAAAATTGGCAGAGCAGATGCTGATAAGATGCATAATCAGAAAGAGAAGAAAGAAGATTTCATAGTGAGTAGGAGGGATGATATGTACATATACATGCTGAAGCTTCCTGCCAGTCTTCTGGACAAACTGAAGCCTGAATAAAAAGGAACTTGCAGAACTAGAAAAAAAAAAAATCTCAACTGCATGTTTAATAAGGATATCCTTTTTTTCAATATCCCATGTAGCTACTTAAAAACAAGGTTTCACTTATGGTAAATTGCACACAAAATCATTATTTTGAGACACTAGAATGTTCTAACATGGTTGAAAAACTGCCCATCTTCCACAAACAGAATTGCAACATTTTTAGTCTTGTTCCAGGATTATCATGCTGTAGCATGATCCCACACCACAGTAAAGATGGGACTGATGAACAGGTAGTTTATTCCAGTATGGAAAACTGTATCTTCCAGCTTAGGCTAGCTAGGAAGCATAAGTTTGAGTTCACATGTTAGTGGGACCCTGCACAAAGGAGCGCATATGCCAACAAATTGAAGAGCTGGAGATTACACCCTAGAACCTATTTGATCTTCCTCCAAAAGGGGAAGCAAAGCACCTAGTTACTCCATATTGACTCCTTGAATCAGCCTGCACAAAGACAAATCAAGCCTGCTGACATCCAAGTAATCCTATTACCAGGGAGTAAAAAGGCATAGCTCCTAGGCAGAACCTTGATCAGGAAAACCATGCTCAGAATGAAAGATATATTATTTAAAAAAAAAAGCCTATCTTCCTCCCTTCTCCTCTGTGTCTTCCATATTATATCTCTCCAACTTTTATTCTTTCATTCTTTTTTTTTTCTTTTCTCTCTCCTTTCTACTCTCTACACTCTACTAAACATACAGTGTTTAAAGTTCTTTTTTTCTGGTGGATTATCTGAAACATTTCATTGAACTCGTTTTGTCCTGAGTCATGAACAAAGGGGCTAGAATCACCACACATGAGCTCCACCATAAAACAGTTCTCCTTACATTGCAGACACCCCATGCAACTGTGCACTCTTCAGAGGTAGCTGATGCTTGGTTTGCTTGACATTCTATGCCTGTGAAAACAAAAATTAAACACATAAAGGCACAGGAAGAAGATGTACATGCAACACCAACTGGTAGAGTTCTTCATAACAGCAAGAAGAGGGGAGAAGTTTTTTGGGTCTATTGCATTTACTGCATCAGGAAGTGTCAAGAGCTGTTGATTTAATATGTACTGTTTTCCCAAAAGTGTCAGATCAAAACATACTTCATCCTGCTTTCCTCCTACGTTTTTAGTCTTCCAAATTTTCAAAGGGCAAAAGCACATAGCTCACCTACTGGTAACACGTCTGCTTTCCAGATTTTAAGGATAAATATTTTTAATTTGTGTTTTAATACATGTCTTTTAACAATCAGTTGCAGTAGCAGAGCTGTGAAAGAAAGTTTACTTAAACTTCTTACTGAGGTTTCTCCAAACATAAATTCACTGTCTTATGAGACATTATGTACTATCAGTTACATTTACAAATTAATTTGTTCATGTAATGCTGGAGTTTGCTGGTCTTTCTTGTAAGCACAGCTCAAAGATACACAATAGAAAGTACACTTCAAAATGTATTTTTTTAACTTGTTACACATTAGATCCAAGTACCTAGGATTATTCTAAAAAACCTAAATAGGATTATGGGTTTGGGTTATGTTTTACTTTTTGTGTCAGATGGCATAGATGAAGGAGATGACAGAGAGAAAAGAAGGAAGAACAGCACTGAGGAAATAAATCCAGCAACTTGGTTCTCCATTCTAGAGCCTGAAAAATTTACTTCTGCTCTAGCTCAAGAAGAAAATTCAGAAGGAAAAAAAATAAATTTCAAACTCTTCCAGAGCCAGCACCACAAACTTCTGAGACCAACATCTTACTTTGTGCAAAATAATGGTTTCTTTAAAAGTCAAGCCCAAATGATCTGAAAAAAACATGCTAAGATGATCAGCTTAGAATTTGATACACAGGCTGTTGCTTGCTTGTTTTGCAAATCTGTTTTTCCTGGCAAAGAAAATGTCTGAATGAAATATTCTCTGTTGGATGGAACTTTAAGTAACCTGGTCTAGTAGGAGGTGTCCCTGCCCATGCAGGGGGGTTGGAACTGGATGACCTTTAAGGTCCCTTCCAACCCAAACCATTCTATGATTCTATGAAAAGGAATTCAATTCACCAATTAAAGATTCAGAAATTTTCAAAGTCCACACGTTTGGCTGAAAAATGTAATCTTTATTTGCTCTGTCCTATTCATCCCTTTCTCAGTCTTTCACTCCTTCAGGTGTGGTGATGATGTACAACATAAGAGAAAGGCTCATTTTTCCTGATATGTGAAAGAGATCAGTTAACCTTGGTCACAAGAAACTACCCAAAACAAGACTGAGGTCTAAGGAAACTTGGTAGCAACAACTGTTCTGCAAGATTTGAATGAACCATTATTTATTATATTATTTATATCAAGATATGATATACCACAGCAGGGTCCAAACCTCAATCCCTGGCCTGCCTACAGATGAGAAAAAAAATGTAGTTTATCTGAACTGTCTGATGTCTTATTTCCCTAAGCCCTCAATACATACAGCAATAAAACTATGTCTGATTAAGAAAATAGATGCTCAAGAACCCTGAAAAGCTTCAATGACTTTGGACATCTGTTTAAAATTTGACATCTGAGATTGCTGAAACAATTTTACTCATACTGCAGTATGGACTCATGGTCTTGCTCAGTATCATGGGGGATATTATATTAAGTTTTAAATATCTGGCCTGAGTCTGTACAGTAACAGAGAAAAGGTGAGAAGATAAGTAATAGGAAAAGGAGAGAAAATTCATCTGAAGGAAAAGTCAACTGGTAAGCAAACTCAGCAAGCCTCTGCTGAAAGCAAAGAAAATATTCCAGCACACAATATACTTATCATGTTTCTTCTCCTCTTTCCCCACTGGAAACATGACACTAGTCCATCTATTCCTCTTTTATGTGATTTTGTCTTTTTTTTTCTCCTTCTTTCTCAGTGGCCCTTACCTGTGAGCTGTATGCTCTGGAACACAATACAATTTACAGTTTTTTCAGGCTTTAAAGGACTCTGTATTTTCACTGGGAGTGAGAGGGAAGAAAGATGGTTTAGGTAAGGAAGAAAAGCAGCACTGGAATTCATGTTAGTGTTACTCAAACATTCGCTGACAAGCAAATAGTCTAAAACAGGACAATCCCAAAAGCTTAAGAGGATAGATGAACTTTTGCAGAAATAGCTGAGGAGGACTTCTCTGGTGGTGATGTAAGGCTGTTCCAACAATACACCCAGATTTAACTCCCTCATCAAACAGGCTGGAGACCACTGCTGGCACTACTACCTTTGGCTATCAAATAAGGGCCTCCCAAAAGCTGAAGTACTTTTTGGTCTCCTGCTTGCCTCATTTCAGAAAAGGACAATATGCCAACAAAGAAATAAACCAAATGAACAATCTGTCACAGAACGAAAGCTGATGATTCTGGCACTTGAAAGAAAGAGAAACTATCTACTGGCTGCTGACCCCAAAGAAGCGATGAGTCTGACAGCCATGGGTGCTGGAGAAATACTGAATGGCTCTTCTGTTGCCTGCTTTAAACAAAGTGTCTGGAGGTGAGGGCAGAAAGATACAGCTAAAACCTGAAATACCTGTAAACAATTGTGAAAGATGCAATGGAAGCATTTCAACTCATGGAGTTACAGAAACTCAAGTTATATAATGGCAACTCCTGAATCTTGGCATCTACTAAGAACCATGCCTCTTCCTATACATTTTCTATTTCAGAAATCTCTATATTTACCTAACAAGTAAAGCAACCTAAGAGTTAAGTAGCCATAGTGGCAGGTAACAGAAATAAAGTACAAGTCTTCTGTTCACAGCTACAGTGACAGTGCAATGCACTGGTAAATTTGACAAGAGCTCCTGAAAGCGGCTGCTGCTTGAGCACGGGTAACCACTGTATGGCTTCCCCTTTGTCTTACATGTTCACAGAGACAGAGAATGGTTTGGGTTGGGATGGATCCATAAAGATCATCTAGTTTCAACCCTCCTGCATGGGCAGGGACACCTCCCACTAGACCAAGTTGCTCAAAACCCCATACAACCTGGCCTTGAACACTTTCAGGAATGGGGCTTCCACAAGCTCCCTGGGCAACCTGTTCCAGTGTCTATGTTGCCTTCTTGTTATCCCTAAGGTGAAGAATTGAGGTCTCCAATGCGTTTTTTCAAACTTTAGAGGAACTTGAGATTTTTCCCTTTGCAATTATCTGCAGTTTCATGGGAATTACTTGCAGATTTGACTATAAATACTTACTTACCCTAAATCCCCTCCCCATCACATTATCATATGATTCCTTCTACTTACAATCCACTTCTATGACACTCAGTATTTCCTGTTAGTATCATCCTGGCTAAATATATGCACACAGCTATCACCTTCCACTCCTATTTGTGACTTAGCAAACTATATATAATTAGTTCTGTTTTTTTCTTTTCATAAACCCAAAATTGTTCAACCTGTTAAGCATCGTGAGATTCTTCTTTGGATTCCATGCAATGTAAGTACTTTTGTGAAGCTGGAATATGGAATATGAATTGTGTTACTTAGTATCTTACTATCAAAGGAAGGGGACAGTATTTTGATGGCACATTTTACACAGTTTAGAACTATAGTGGTTACCTTATTACAATACCACATTCCATATTTCAGATCAGAGGGTAACCCACTATACTAAACATAGTGTTTAGTGAACCCTCCCCAACTTGCCATGTTGCAATGACAGCACCAGAGAGCAAGCCTTTGAAGAATCAAGTAAAAGCTAAATAGGACCTGGGTCTTTCCAGAGAAGAATGAAAACAAAACACTGACAATCTACACATTCCTTCTGTACACTGAATACAAGCCATACTGAGGGGAGAGGAATCCCTTGGCCATATTGTTACCAAGTCATAATGCACGTACACCAGGAGAACTGCAAGACACTTTAACGTGGTTACATCCTTGCTTTTGGATGCCTGACTTGATAATATTAAGAGTAGCCCATTAGCATGGCTGGCGTTACTTATCACTCTTTTAATGTTTTCCCTTTCCACATTTCTCTTCATCACCAGGAGAGAGAGACATTTGTATTCTGCATTTTATCAAATTGAATCTTGTGTTGTTCTTCCCTGCACATTCTATTAATTTTTCCTCAATTTCCCATCACTTCACATCTTATGTTTGAAAATCTAATTAAAGCGTTGTTTAACAACATTAATGATCTCTAACAAGGAAGTAAGTAAATCCAGAGACAACACTCATCTTGGAACACTAATTTAGACA
>NW_009952976.1:420833-424693 GCF_000747805.2 Chaetura pelagica | reverse complement strand
CTTTCTACTCTGTATACTGTCAATTTTGGCCTGTCATTTGCAGTCCAGGCTTTTCATAACATTGCTCATATGCAAACTAACAAGGTGTTATGCTTGAGCAACTCAAAAAGAAAAAGAAAAAAAGTTACCTTGCTCTCTTTCTCCACTGTTTTTCCTAATTTATCTATACACTCTCAACCTCATCCCCATTTTGGTAGGATTTTTTGGTTTTAAAGAACTGACACACAGGAAAAACATATGTTCATTTTTCTTCCAGCTCCTCCACACTTCTCCTTCATCTGCATAGGTCCTATTTTCTATTTATAAAAAATAGCAAATATATGAGACCGTGTTTGGTTTCACAGGGGAGACACTATTAATTTTGAGGCAGATTCATAGAATGAAACACACCAGCACCACTATCTTACAACATATCCCACTTATTATGAATAATTTTATTGAATTACTGGATTTTATGTATTCATTCTATACATTTGTAAATTCTGTAAATGTAACTTCTGTTCTAACAAATCTTTGAAATTCCATTTGCCTGTCACTGACATGCTTTCCTCTCTAATATACCATAAATCTGAAACTAAGTAGTAGTCACATGCCCACATCAACTACTCTTCAAGGTGGTACATGTTAAGAGGTACTTAAAGAGCAACCTTTGCATCCAAGGACCTCAGCATATTTTATAACTGCTATCCTTGCTTGCTTCACTTTACAGTGATATCATTCCAGTTCTAACAACCAAGAATAAACTGAGGAATGGATAGGCAGTAGCTGGCTCAAAATACAAACATATCTGTCCCAAAGTAAAGAAGTGAACTTGCATAACCCATTTTCAGCCCTGTGTGTTACAGTGTGTTTTCTCTTTATCAAAAACGAAATTCTGAGAGTAGTTTAGTAATTATTATTTAAATAAACATTATTTATTTACTTATTTATTAGATATTTAATTATTTAATAAGCATTTAGATAATTAAAGGATTATTTATTTAGATATTTCAATGTTATGTAAAATAAAGTGCATCTCTCACTAGCTGTTACTATAAATTCACAGTCTCATTTTTTCTGAATAGTTTTATTTTCATGTAGGCTTATTGATCAAACTTACCATTACCAGTAGTTCCAGTTGCACCAAACTGCAACAAAACTATCACAATGGAGCCATGACAGGCCACTCCCTGGCACTGTAGCTGTGCCTGCTCTTCTTTTGGGGGGCTCCACAATGCTCGCATTTTAGTAACAGAGATAAATAAGGCAAATTTCTATCTGGGGCTATATTAAAAGACCTTCCATCAAGTGAAACAAGATGGACAGTTATGGTGCCAACAGTATCTTGTCAGTTTTAAGGGGAAAAATACGGTTTTGTACTCATTACCAGTCCTTTAAGGGACTTAAACTAGAGGCTTCATGCATGCACACCTATTTAATGCTAGAAAATTGTATACATAACCCAATTTTCACTGTATTTTCCTACACATCAAGCATATTGTTTAATTGTACCATCAAAATTGTACAGAAAAAAGATCAAACCAATACTAGCAATGTATTGGTTTTATTCAGGCATTTGGTTACTCCTTAATAAACAAACAAATAATTCCCTAGGTGGCTACAAAATTCCTCATACTATCACATTAACTAACTTATTTATGCAAGGTAGTTTTTGTAGAATGAGGAGTCAAATGAAATCACCAGTCTGTGCCTTTCCTGGCCCAACACAGGAAGATGTTACAGAATCTACAGTGTCAGCAAACAGCTGACACCTATAGCAGCATTCCCAACTCTAAAATCTAATACCTCACTTTGCAAGCAGTACCTGTCAACCCTGAATGATTTCAGCTCCTCCTGGTTCTTTGTGACTCCCCTTTTACCTCTTTGCTGTCCCCGAAATACACTCAGCAACATCATCTTGCCTGTGGATGTGACACCAAGCGATTATGCTCTTTCCAAGAAAAGGGTGAGGGAAAAGTAGTATGGTGACAGAGGTTACAAAAATGGATTACAGGACTTCAGCATAACATAACACAGAGGTTAGTATTTGCACTGTGAAGACTTAGTTCCTAAATGAAAGCTGCATTTGCTGAATTAGACTCTCACATTCCAGGTGTGCATCATGCACAAGTCAAAACTGTCAACTGCCTTCCCCACCATTTACTTACATAGATCCATAATATGGTTTCTGCAAATGGCACAGTTATCGACCACAATGTCCCATGCCCACAGAGCTACTGCATTCCACTAGAGAGAGGGGGGAAAAAAGACAAAGAAAAACATAGTTTTAACTCAATTTACAGCACACAGAAATCCTTGTTATTCCTCAAGATACCGAGTATATTTTAAACGGAAAAGGTGGGATACTAAAAAAAACAACAAAACAAATCTTAGAAGTCCAGTTCCTTATCATTAATTCATAACTGTTACTAGAAAGCAGTAATGCATTCCTCTCACCTTCCAGACCCAATGTCTCCTTCCAACTTCAGAAACAAAGAAACTCCCATAGCTCCCTTTTTGTGAATCAAATGCAAACATCTGCATTTCTATTCAAGATCCAGAGGCAGGGATGAAGTTCATGCCACATCCTCAATTCTCATGGAATAGACAGTGCTCTGGAGATGCCATTTTGTTAAGAGGAGTTTCTATCATTTGTAGGATTTCTTTTACTAATCACACCCAGAGCACCTGGGGTCAAGAGCTAAAATAATCCCTAATGCTACCCTTTGACTCCTGAACAATCTCCTCTGCAAAAGGTAACTAGACAATGACCTACCAGCAAGGATGCATATAAAAATTTGGAAGTACTACCAAATTAACCTTTCAAAGACTGTGTTTATTTAAAAAAAAAAAAAAAAAAAAAGCTACTTCAGGGGGAGGGTTGGTGAAAAATTTCCATATTAATTTTAGAAAACTGATTCAGAACGAGGACTTTAAGACAAGCTATGCAGAAAAGCCTTTTTATTCATTCTCCCCACAAAAATGACAATCAGGTCTTCCTTCCACTTTTTCAGTATATGATTGTACTGACTGTACTAAATCTTCTCTACTTTGTTCCATTTAAGTTTCAGCGTTTTCACTGCTCCCCCTGAGCTCAGGATTCAGGAGGAATGCAGGCTGCCATGTATTGATAAGCACTACCAATTTTGACAAGCACATCAACTTTTAATTGGTACAGATATAAAAAGTTATCACCATCCTACTAGATCTTTTAGAAAATCAATCAGTACCAATCTCACTTTTTCTCCCCATCTTCCAGCTTCAAGCCTAGCCAGGCTTCTGGTGGAGGTACTCATCTTGCAAGGGCTTCATCCACACTTTCAGGCAGCGAGGATAAAAATACCCAGCACCCTTCTCTCTCCCACACTTGAATCTCTTGTCCCAGTGTAAGCTACTCTTGCAACTGGCAGAGCTGTGCCGAGCCACACGTGCAACAAATGCCCCTTGGCACCTCGCTAGGGAGGTGACACACTGCACTGACACAGAGAGGGTGCCGCCCCCTGCTCCTCTCACCTGTCTATCCCTACCTCCACAGAACAAGCCAGCACGTCACCCAACCACCTCCTCCTGCGCAGGCCCGCAGGCCCGTGCCGAGCTGGGGGCCTCCATCAGCACCGAGGGGTGACACACAAACCTCACCCATAAGGAGGAAGCGCTGGCTGGTGCCTGGTGACAGGGGCAAATCTTCTCCCAAACTCTCCCTCAGCACAAGCCCACAGAGCCTGCCTGCTTCCCCTGCGCCCACCTGCAACGAGCTACTACGAAGGCCCAGCCGCCAGGAGAGCCCCCGCTGCCCCACACGCGTTGCTACGGTTTGATTAAAACCAAACGTTAGAAGAAGCGACCGCACAAAACTCGCGCCCACCATGTGACGCAGCACC
>NW_009952976.1:416433-420306 GCF_000747805.2 Chaetura pelagica | reverse complement strand
GGGGCCGGGCGGGGGGTGGGGAAGGAACTGGGACCGGCCCCGCGGCTCCTCCTGCTCCGAACCGAAGGGCTCCGGCCCTGAGTGGGGGTTTTATTCGCTTCCCGTTAATTGATCTCCCGCCGGCGCAGAACGGCGCGGGGTCGCTGGTGTTGCCGCTGTTGGTTCTTTTAAATGGGACGCCAAAGCGGCCAGAGGCAGGCCGCGCGCTTCGCGGGCTTCCAGCGCGTGAATTAGGCTGACAACAGTTATAAACGGCGTGGGGTTTGTTGGCAGGGCTAGAGCCGCCCGAGCGCTCTGTGTTTCCGCGAAGACGAAGACAACGGGCATGGGAGTTCCAGCTGGGAACTTCCCCTTTCCGTTTGTACAGCTCAGAGTGCCTTTCTGGGAAGGTCAGTGATAGTTGTCCTCGGGGCGTGGGGAGTGAGGGGAAGATTCTCCCCAGCAGCACAACAGCAGGGCCTGGAGTGTCACCCAGCTCTGCGCGGCCTGGCAGACCTGCCGTCTCTCTGCAGAATCGGTGCTTTCAAATCCGTGTTTACACTCGGATGCAGGAAGGTGGAGGGAGAAAGGGCATTTCTTTGCATGTACACAGGCAAGCAGTATCTGTGTTGTACTGATCATAAGCATTGGGGCCGAGCAGCACAGTCCCAGTGTACCTCCAACCTACCCATCTTGCTGCATGCATGTGGCTTTTACCTGTGATTCAGTGCCTGCTGGGATGGGGTGTCTGACAGTCTTAACCTGGAGAAGGGTTAGATAAGGATGAGATGGTGCTGCCCTGGATGTGCTGGAATCACTTTCAGTGGGATTCATGGTTGCACTTGTGCCTCGAGCTAAGCACAAACCTAAGTGTTTGAAGGGTCAGGCTGAGCCTGAAAGTTGCACACATACACACACAGAGTGAAAATAAGTTTGAAGAAGAAAAATGCCCTCTCATTTATACACCCTTTAACACCTCTAGATGTGTCTTATATTGCTAACAATAGAATGAAGCTGCACAGATTCAGGTTTTCTTCCCATTGCTTTTTATTCAGGACTGTGAGGGTGAAGGCCATTTTGAAGAGGTATTTTGAAAATGGGGGGAGGGGGTGCTTGGGAAAGCTGATTTTTCACCTTGAAGAAAAGGAGAATGCACAGGGTTCTCTTTTTAATAGAAGCATGAATTTCAACCCCACGTGTGTATGGCAATGTCCCCAGTAGGACATTACTCAGGAGGAATCCAAGACATTCAGTGAACGTGTACAGCAGGACATGGGTATAGCAGAGAAACATCTTTTGGTTTCACTTTAAGTGACTTGTGCACTGTAAAATTACAAGTCTTCCCACCTCAGCTGATGTCACCATGGAGAGATGGTTGGCCATGGGTAAAAGCCACTCAGACAGCAATCATAAAGGCCTGGATTTATCTTTCTTTGTCTGGTGGCAAAAAGGATTCAGCAATGCAGATTTTGAGTTACGTGTTGCTAAAAAGGTGGTGGTGTTTTCAGGAGAAAAGGTAACAAACATGGTGCAGAATAGAAGATGCATCTGCATGCTTATTTAAGGACAATTTACTGATTTGTGTATGCAGATCCAACAATGGGAAGTGCATCAAGAGATCTCCAGTGTGCCTTGAAAAGTGAAATTAGTGATGGTATTCCCTAGTAGTCCTGCACTTCGTAAAAAGGTTTGAGCTACTCTTTTTACTGTACATGAAATTACCTGTTTTCTATTTATTTTAGTGCCATCTCTACATTTCTTTCCTACTGAGAAAAGTGCAGCCCCTCAGAGCACTTTTCCCCCTGTTAAGGCTATATGTTATAGAGAGGTGTCAGTAGCTGCTGCAGAAAGAAAGGCTGCAGCTTTGAAAAGCATCAGCCTCAAATATAACACTGATCCAAATTATCAGGGATGCTTTGAAGAATGGATCCTGTTTCAAATCACTGGGACACGCAGGGGTAAAGGAGGAGACTGCCAAGCTGAAAAGGCAGGGAGACAGAGGGACTGAGTGATACGTGACAACTGCTCTGAATATGGTTAGTCCCAATTGAAATGAGGCGAACTCCCAGTTGTCAAAAATCATTCCAAAAGACTAGGTACCAACAACTTGGTGATCAGTGCGCTTCACTTCCAAACCTAGGGTCCTGTGCTGTCACAGCTCATCCTCAGCACAGACAGGGTCTCTCTGGGGTGCTCGGGTCACTCTCAGGAAAGAAACTGGTCTGAAAGAGACAATTGCAATGCTTTCAAATACTCTTTAGAGCAACACCTTTCCTTCTCCATAGAGTCATGATTAGGGAAGGGCCTTTTGAGACTTCTAGGAGCAAAGATTGTGGGCAAAAGGGAGGTGGCCCCTTTCTAAGTTCTTAGAAACCTCAGGTTTTTCTGCTGCCTTTCTGTGCTTCACCCTCTCACTGCTGCCTGCTTAAGGTGTGACTTCAGTGGTGCCCTAAGCAGCATCAACTAGGAACTACCTGGTGTATGAAACTAGTTCCCATTCAGTGGCTGCAAACCAAGGAGTAAAAATCAAGTGCATTTTATTACTTTTTAAAGGAATGTAGGGCTGGCTGGCTCTCCTCCAGTTACTGATGCTACTAGAAACATTTGAATTGTCTAAGTTGTGATTTCTAGCACCCTTTGCTTTTGGATGCCCAAACCCACGACAGCATTCACCAATTACTATAAGGGCAAAACTGATATTTGCTGTCCTTATGTGTTGTCATGAAACTTATTGGAGCTCACCAGGGAAGCAAACAACCTCCCACCCGAGGCTCTGTAGCATCCCCAGCTGATTCAGTGTGCTTGGCATAGGAAAGCTGAATTCAAAGAACAGAGCCAGAGGGGTAGATTAAGCAATATATTCCATAGATTTTTGGACCAGGCTGTGCTTGGTTTCTGCAGAAACCCAAACCCCCTGCCTCTGTGCACATTTTCCAGATGATGGTCACATTATACCCCATACAGTACCCCTAGCTTTGCAGTCCATTACTAAAACCTCAGGAGAGAAATGGAGCCTTGAGCCCCCAAAAATCTAACCAAAACCAAAAGATGAGATTCTGACACAGGAGCTGGTTGTAGCATTTAATGAGATGGTGACTAATTGTCACTCTTCCTTTCTCACGGCATTTTACCTAAAGCTGCTTGGTAACTTGCAGCTAAAAGGACACACAACCACCGTGGCAGCCTGCAGGTAAGTAGGGGCTTGGAAACTTACTGACTGTGCCCAATCTCCTGCAGACAGCCTTTCCCCACGCGTGAAAAAGAGCAGCTGGGGGTGTGTCTCAACAAATGACACCGTCCCCACGGCGGGCATCCCAGCCCCACACCACGCCTGGCAAGAAGCAGCAGCCGATAACAGAGAAACGTGACCGGGATCAACAGACTCCAGCGCGTTACAGCGAGAATGTTGGGCTGAATCCACACGAACGGGTTAGAAGCCGTTCCTCCTGTGCCTCAACACCCCTGCACTGCCCGTCCAAATCCTCCCCCCCCACCCCAAGGAGCTCCACCTCAGAAGGAATCCAACACCGACCGCCCCTCCTCCCTTGCCACCCCTTTGCAGCTCTGGGCGCCGAGCTGCAGACCCTGATGGCGTCTGGCTGTGCTGCCACCTCCCGAGAGAAACCAGCATCCCAGCTGCTTCTGCCCGGAGGAGAGGACATGTTCTGCAGCCAGGCTCGCAGCCTGCGTGGAGGTTCCCAGGGGAGCCAGGGCTCCCCAGTAGCCCGGGGAGACAAGAAGTGGGCCCAAAAGTCACTGTACCTCTTGGTCAGCTGCAGCCTCTTTTATTCACAAGAAGAGGTGGGAGGGGTGAGACTGTCTACAATAACTGAGACAAAAAATGTGCACATGGAAAGAGAGAGGGCTTGAGAGACAAAAAGTCCTATTTTAACC
>NW_009952976.1:401013-416406 GCF_000747805.2 Chaetura pelagica | reverse complement strand
AAGAGACTGGGACTGTTCTCCAGAGAGAGGACAAGTCTTTCAGAGGGTAACACAAAAGCGGTAGCAGGGGAGTGGTTGTTTTTAACCTGAACATCCCAGAAGAACTGCACAAGGTGACACAAGGCTGTGGGATAGTCCAAGTGCAGGAGACAGCACCAGTGACCACACCAGAGACATCATGTGAGTACCAGGCTGCAGTCTGGATCTCCTTCACTGCCGAGACAAGAGTTCTCAAAGTGCCTTTTATCCTTTTAAGGAGGATGCAAAAAATGATGATAGCTCAATACAAGTAGTTATATTCATCCACTACTGCACACAAGCAACACTGGAAGATCTGCCAGGCTAATTAACAGTAGCCAGGAAAAACCACGAGAGTAACCAAAGTAGTAACAAGCAGTAACACAAGCTTGCCTGCATGTAAATCAATGAACTCCTACTGATTTGGGAAATCCACGAACCTTCAGTAACACGAGGAGAGGCAGTTCCAGACTGCTGTGTGGGAGACATTAAAACACTGTTTACAGATTCTCTTATCTACAACTTCTCCCTGACAGTCTTGAGAGTGGGGAGGGAGTCACAGAGGGGGAATAAACACTAAAATCAGAGAAAAACATTGTCAACAAAGGGAGGTCTGGAAGCTGCCTCCACTGAGTCAAAAGTTTTCATGTTGCTTGAGAGGAGGTAAGAACCAGTGAGCCACAGCTTTGCATTTGTCTTCCCCCATTACTGCTTTTGCCTTTTTCAAAAAAACACAGTATCCCAAAAAACATAGTATCCCAAAAAACATAGTATCCCAAGATTTCTCCATAGATGTGTTGCAACTGAATCAAGCTCCCAACTGCAGGCCCAGCTCAACAAGACAAAATCAATGAGCTTTTGTCATCCGTGTTTGTCGCAATAGTAGAGATCTTGCTGTCAGTAAAACCCTTTAATGAAATCCTTGCTCAGCAGTGTCATAGTGAAGGTACTATGTAAAAATTGAAAATTGTAAAGATCCAAATCCAAGATTTGGAGTTTTTTTGAGTAAGGAGGGGAGGGGAGGTGGAGCTCAGATGTGATTTTGGGAAAAACAAGGAAGTCATTTTATACCACTTCTTCTTGGCAAGACACAAAATAATGGTAAAAACGAAATAGATGGCCCACAGACACAAAAATTAGCTGCAAAAACAATACAGATATTACAAGAGAAGCCAAGAGCAATGGAGCCAGCAGCCACTTGCCTACAATACCAGCAGGAACAAAAAATTGTGTGCCTAACTCAGGCAGTTCTCAGAAAGTAGGCTTTCGAGTATTTCTGGCATTTAGCTGTTCTCTCTCGTGAGTGCCTAGATAAAGACACTATACTGAGTTTAGCCTTACTTTGGACTCCACAGTGAAGTTTATTATGGCATCTAGGTCAGTGAATCCCACAGGAGATGGTCTGCCTGCCAGTTCTATACTGAACAATAAAATTAATTAATTGAACTGTCATACTTCTTTGAGGGTTCATATACCTTGAGTGTATCTTGCTGTGTTAAACATTTTTCCTTTAATTTCAAAGCTCAGCACAACTGGAACTCCAGAACCCAAATGGGAAGAAGGGGCATCTGAAGCCACAAGCTTTCACTGATCAGAATGCATGAGCCCCCCAGTCCCAACAGAAATGCAGAAAATAGGAGCCAACAGAGAAATAATGAAAGGTGCAGGACCCAGTGATTTGTTAATTTTTTCCTTCTGGTAATTTGCCAGTGCAAAGTGATGTAGTCCTTTCTTCTTGCCCCTGCCCCATCACTGTGCTTTTTTTTTGCTATTTTCTCTCATGTTTTCTTGGGTTTTTTTCCCTCTGCTCACCACATTCATGAATCATATTTTTCACCCCAGCTTAAGGATTCATCAATTCCTATTTGTGCCAGAAGGAGTGGCAAAAGAGCCATATCCAGCACTGGGAATACTCTTCAAACCATGTGCAGATTTAAAAAAAACCAACAGGACAAGATGCAATAGCTTCAGGGAGGTTTTAGTGAGACACACAGGAAGGTCTACAATGGATGAGAGTTTACTACAAGTACCAAAGAGTTAATGCCTTTACCTCCAGATATAGAAATACTCATGAATTCATAATGGGAAATCCTTATGTTCATGTTCATTTATATCCCATAACCCTCTTTTGTGAGTCTGCAGTCATTCAAGACAACTGGTTGCACAGGTCTGCATGGGAATATTACAAATAAATACATTTGAGGAACCAGGAAAACTGGAAAAATAATAGGCCAGAGATCTGACAATACCACACACACACAAACCATCAGCAGTTACCAGACCCTTTTCATTCCCCGCAGGAGAAAAACCAATGCCCCATTTGCTTACTTTTCTTCATTCATATGAGTGACAAAGTACCTACCTGTGCATTTATATGTTTATGTTTGTTGGACTGGCAAAGACAGCTTCTGCAAATGCCCATCAAACAACAGCCTTTGGTTAGAAAAGGGCCTGAAGCTGAAGAAGAGCACTTACAACTCATATTTCATACAGCAAAGCTGTCAATTAATGAAAACCTTTTGGAGAGTATTAAGGAAAGCTATTCACTTTCTCCTTCCTCTTTCTAGGACAGGAGAAAATGAAGCAGCTTATGATTTTCCTGGGTAAGAGTGGGGTGCAGGAGGCTGAGGAACTGACAGCCCCCAGTAGCTCACAGGAGTGCAACTTGCATTACCATGTTATGTGATTAATAATTTGAGTATTTCTTGTTCTAAACCAGTTTTCCTTCAATTTACCTTACTATTTCCTTCTATTTACTCATTTCACTCCTGCTTTCTCTCACAGTGTATTTCATTGTATGATTCTATGATTGTATGTTTTTCACTGTATTTTTATTTTATTTTCACTGTATTTTATGTATTTCACTGTATTTTTAAACTCAGTCATTAAAACCCAGGTTGCAGGTTTATTGGTGTGTAGAAATTATCAGGTAATCTTTCCCTTCTACAAACACCTGTTTCATTCCATCTTATTTGCATTATGAATCAATTTGGAGTGAAGTTCATTTTGCATCTCACATTTCTTTGCTGTGAGAGTAAAATGTCTGAAATTCCCTCGTAGACTTAAGGGCTGTGAAGATCAAGGGGCTTCTCTGCTGTCCTGCAAAGGACTTTAGTGGTGCCAGGAGAGAGGAATAACCTACTCTGTGAAAACAGCAGAAGTTCTGTGAAGGTGAACTAAAGCTTGGAAACCTCAGGTGTCCCAACCCTTAGCAAGCATGAACTGGAAGGGATTTCCTTTAAACTCACTTTGGATCTTTTTAGCCTGTGGGATATGGAGGAGGCCTCCTCCTGCTGGGCTCTAGTGAGTGGTGGTATTCCTGATGCCACCTACTCTGTCCACTGCAGTTACAGCTGCCAAGAGATAAGAGTAACAAATGTCTGTCATTTGACAGTGAACAAAGTGCACCTTTCAGCTGAAAGCTGGATGGGTGTTTGTTGGGAAGCTTCTTACAGTGGTTTATAGTCACCCCTCCTTTCCTCATGGAGATGAACAGGTTTCTCTCCATTATCTTCCTTGGGTTCTCTGTTCAAGTTAAAAAGAAAGTTCTCAAATAACTTGGAAGGCACATTTGGGACTCGTGTACAACACAACAGTGGTTTGTTTGCAGCAGCCTAATTTAAATTGGATTTCACATCAATTCATTGAACAGCTGAGGAACCCCGTGTGGACACACTTATTTGCCTTAAGAGTTGGCTTAAAATCAGTTTGTAATCGATTTAAGCTCCACTGATCAAATTTAAACACATATTTAAAAGGTCAGCACAACCTTTTGCACCGATTTAATGAAATGATATTGAAAGCAATGCTTGAGTAAACTGGTGCAGCTCTGTGTAAAAGCTGACTGAATTAGTGTAATATGGATTGTCAAAAGATGGAGAAACATTTCTCCCCCTCAAAGCTTGCAAATTCAATCTCTTGATTGAATGCTAGCAAGAGAGAGGCTGATGGATCTCTCCTCTGATGGAGCCACGTATTGATTTTCTCATTAGATATACAAAACAAATACCTGGTTCAGTAATAGGCACATTTTATGCCTTGCCGTGACACTGTTGATCTTAGCCCTACATATATATATTTCAGCTCATAATCATATATATTACCTCTGCAGTATGAAAGTTCAAAATTCAGGTCTGGGAGTGTTTTTGCAATTATCATCTTTCAAAGATTATAATCTGGAAAGATAGGACCTTTAAAAAAATTTAGATAAACAAGAGTATGGAAGGATCACTTATGTCAGGAGCCTATTTCTCTCCTTAACAGGTGCAGACATTCACTATAAATTAAATCTCTTTTGTGCCAAGTGGTTGAATTGCTGAGGAATCACTTTATTGGTATGTGAAATATTTACTATGTATAGCTGGACAGCTTCCCGGGAATTCTGATGAAACACATTAATGCACAAGAAGAGCATCCTTTTCTCATAAAACTTGTGAAAGCACAAGCTTTGCTCCTCTCAGTATCTTATACAGAGTTTTTTTTAAACTATCTGAATTGTCCTTACAAATTTATCCAAAATAACTATCAGGAAAGATCTTTTTGGGTCAAAAATTCTCTCTCTGTCAAGGAAAGCTGCTGTTATAAACATGAATACCCAAATAAAACACGCTTTTATTTCAATAACATTTTTTGTCACCCTATTCAGAAAAACCCTTTTTTCTTATAGAGGAGGGAGAAACCACATGTTCCTTTAAACAATTTCAGATGCCCAAAAGAGAAGAGTGATATTGGGATCACTTCAAAAAGGAACTTAGAAGCTAATAACTAACTTTTGGTTGGGAATTATTTGCATGTGTCCTTCGAATAAGAGGTATTATTTGCTAAGAATTGTTTATTTAGACTATTCAGCTATGGATTTTTTTATCTGTGGAACAACCAAAATACGGTACAATTGTAGGAGAGACTTCCTGTTACCATCTAAAAGTTCTGGGTTCCCACCTGTAATCCCACCTGAGGTCTAGGTTTAGTATGTAGAGTAATTGATCAGAATGACAAATGCAGGCAAATTTAGCTCTTAAAAGTGTGTAACAGTATGCAAGAGAAAAAGACATCAATAGCAGGTTTGCACAGACAACAAAAGTTTCAAACAAGTGTAGGCCACATTCCTTACAGCTGAGAAACCACGTTAAAAACCCAACCTAAATTAAACAGCAATAAAAGCCAATATGAGCTGTTATATTAAAAAACTAATACTGAGAGTCATGAAAGCTCAAGAGTTTACATGAGCAGCCTATGAAATGCTAATGTAACTAACACCAGGGATCTCTGTAGAAATCATCCCTCTGCAAATCTAAAACTATATTAAAATATTAAACCCCCCCCAACTCTTCCCAGGACCAGGAATAACAGATGTATACAAATTCGCAAGGTTAGTATTTGCTCTCTGTTCCTAATTCCCAGGTGAATGTCACCAAAGTATACATAAAATTCTCAAGGACATGTTTCTCTGAGATGAAAGCATGTTCTCCATCCCACCTGGTATAAATGGCCTCTGAGTTTAAGTTCAGGGAACTTGAACACAAGTAGTACAATTGCTTTTCCATCTTCTACACATGCAGGGGACTGCTCATGATGGTCTGACGTATGTCTTTGACTGGCTGTGGACAAAAGAACTGTCCTCACTCTGGAGTCAAAGCCAACACATTCCTCTAGAGGGAGGACATTTCATTCTCTGAATGGCCAGAGAAAGAGTATGAAAAACAGACAACTTTTTTCTTTTTATTTATTTACTACGATGCAGTGAAAACTGCAAAGTGGTCAAGGGTCAATTCTTTCAAGTCTTTTTCCCTCAGGAAGATACAAACTGCCCAGGTAACAAGTGGGTGAAGTGTTTCTCCAAGAACACTGGATACACTAGGCTAAAATCATTGTGCTGGTTTATTTTGATTCTAAAGTTGCAGAATAAGTGAAGAAAGCATCTTTTTATTATAGCATTTAGGATTTTATTTAAAAGGAGAATTTTGGCTTCTGCCATTAGTGCTAGCACATTCATGCAGGTTTACAAAAAAAACCTTACTTTCTCATAAAACCAAAGAACGGAGAATAGTCCTTTGGGTAAAGGAGTGGCCATATCAGCTGGGAGAAAAATTTTCCATAATTTGAGTGCATCATTAATACTTAACATTTCAAATGCTCATTAGAGTATGGCAGAGAACATCAGTCACTTCCAGCAAGACTGGAATTCATGGCATCAAAATTCCTATCCTAACAACTAGAACATTGCTGGGATAACACTGGAAACACTTTTTCCTGTTTCCATAGGCTCAGCAATACTTCAGCTAGACTTTTTATGAAGATCAGCTGGGGGTGTGTCATGCAATAGCAGACTGTACAGAAATCATACTTCCAGTCAGAGATTGGTACTTGCCAGTTAGCTTCAAGACCACTCTGATCTCAGCTACTTTGGAGTTTTTGTACCTAGAAGCGGTGAAAAGGATACTTTAAAACTTTTATATATTACACAGTTATAAGATTAATTACAATTCCTACTGTTAACTTTTCTAAATCACCCCTCCTTTTAACTACACTCAGTGGCATTCCTATTTCCCAGCGTGCAATCTGGAGCAAGCTTTCCAATGGAAACATTGTTCAAAAACATCAGGTGACAGGATGGAAACATCTCCTGTCACAGCATGTTTGTCACCTGTTATGTCACCTGTTATATATATGATAGCTGGATCAACACAAGTTTACCAAGTGGGGTGGAAAAAACTTGGAGGTATGTGAAATTTGTATTGTGCCTGTTGGATTTCAAACGTGGAGCAAGAACAACCAACAGACATGGGGGATTTCCAGGGAAGACCTTTGCTGTTGAGGAGGCTGAAGTGATCAAATGTAATGTATCATAGACAGTTTCATGGACCGGCTTTTTCTGAAACACCAGGTCCTGAGAACAGAATGTAACCTAACAGGCAACATCAGTTCATAGTCTTACTCAGTTCACTCCTTTGCACTCACTCTTCGGAATTTGGATTTTTTCTTTCACTTTGCATTGGCATGAGTAGTCTGAGATCTACAAAACCAAATGATTCAGGGAATAAATGGGAGGTTTAAATAAAGTCTGGACTATGTTTGTGCCCTGCATAACTGCTTATTTTATTGGAACAAATATGATGGCAAAAAGAGGGGCAGGTCCCAATGTAGTGTGGATCTAGGTCCAGGGAAGCCACTTTGCAGCCCCTTTTGCAAATTTACATTTAACTTTTTAAACACACAAAGACTTTGTTAAGTACTAGGGAAAAAGAATAAAAAGGGGATGGTACTCTTTACTGGACAATTTGATTTTCTTTTGTGTGTGTATACATGTCCAAGATCTTCTCTACTAAAGAAGAGCCAGGCAACATGTATGTCTCTTCGTTGCTTATTTTATTCCTTTTCTCTCAGGTTCTTTGTCCTTCTGGGTTTGCTTTCCTTGCTGAACTGTGAATGGCCCAATTGTGCAGCTCTGGGGACTCTGAGAAATGTGACTGAAGAAGGACATGCAGTTCAGAGTTGTAGGTGTTTTTACAGAAGTACAGTCAGAGTTCCACTGTCACGGCTAAACTGAACCCAGAGCAGTTATCCAAGCTCTTCATTAAACATAAAATTGCTCTTATCCTCCCTACAATGCCTGTTGGGAGGGGTAGGGGGCAGGCATAAAAAGGAAGAGGTGCATAGATTTTTAATGATGGGGTGGTTAACAGCTGGAGCAAACAACTGAGAGAAACAACTCTCCATCTCATCCTTCTCCCTCTCCCAGCCTTCAGATCAAGGCTTGGTGCCCTACTGAGGGATCTGCTGCTCTCACACACCAGCTTCCAGGCTCAGCACTAAATTGAGGAGGTAAAATGCAACGGCTGTCATAGGAAGGCGCTCAAACTACTTGATCAAAGGTGCCTCCTACCCTTTCATTGAAGGACTCTATTAAGCGAAGACAGGCAATATTCTAGAGGGTTTTAAACTCAGTCCTCTTATTAGCTTGTGACTTACTAAAAATGGAGTCCTTAAGAAAAGTAGCATGAAGTGCATTTCTCGTCTTAAATGAGCTTAGAGCAACAGCTTATCAATCTTTCAATTCACTATTAACTTCCACTAAAATTTCAGAGACAATTGCACACTGGACAAAAACAGCTCTCATATCTAATTGCTGAGATTGATTTGCAGTTATCAGAATATTAGAAATTTAGGTTTATACTATAATCCTCCTTTTCATTAATTGCTATACTTTTTCTGTTTTATTTCTCTAAGAAACTAAGTTAGAATTATACATTTAAGTTCAAAACTCACATAGTTTTACTGTTGTGAATTTCAAAAGTAATAATTACATCTTCCAGATAGCACATTCTCACCTTTTTCAAAAGACACTCCTCGGGTAGAGTCACAGAATGCTTTATCCTCAAAAGCCTCATACTGCAGGGAAATTACATTATAAAACTGAAAAAAAAACCTCTTGGAGATGGAGGCAATGTTAAGGCTACATGGCAGTGATTTACAGTAAAATATATTACAGAGATAATGCAATTATTCAAGCCCCAAGATTTGTAAATGCTAGGAATTCCAAGGTAAAATTAAATTTAACATTAAATTCAAATAAAGCATAAAGAAATGAAGAGTCAGATATCTGAACAATCTTAATTATACTTGATGAAAATATCTTCTAAATCTCTAAGTAGCTAGAAGTCACATTTGTTTGCATAATACCTACGTGTTTGTGTATATATACATACTAATACACACATGCTTTTGAGATGAATCATAGATTTCCACTTTATACTGTCAAACTGAAAGTTCATTGCAGGAAAGGGAAAAAAAATACAGCGTGCCTTTAAAAAAATCTCTTAATCACATCCAAGTCCACAAATGTAGAATTATCTCAACATGAACTGTATGTTTTTGCCTGGTTACAGTCACCACAGTAACACCCATGTAGCTGTTAAAAGCTCATCTCCTGGAAAAAAAAGAAGAGGGTAAAGCATAAATTAGAAAGCAATATCCATACCAGATACCTGCAATGCATCACAGGAACCTCAGCAGTACCTTGTGGAACCTGACAAGTAACAGGTCAGTGCAAGGAACAGCCCAGAGGCTACGACTCTTTTAGTGCAGACTAGTACCTCTGCAAGTCCAGAGAGGGACTAGTTAGAAGGGAAGTTGGAGATTTAAGGCCTCAGTGACAGGAGCAGCTGCATGGGGATGTGAAGACTGGAGATTCCTGAGCTGTCATGTCAGTAGGGCTGAGTCTCTCTGCCCCTCTGAGCACAAGAAGACTTGTGCAACTGTGCTGAAGGAGCAGGTGCATGGTGTGTGAGGAGTCAGAGCCGGCTCTACAGCCCTTTCAGTCCCACCACTGGAACTCCCCTAATCCCCGAGGCCGTATCACATCCTGCCTATCCAAGCAAGGACCTCAACAACTTGAAGAGGTTACTAGATCAAAACAGGATGTGGATGGCATGTTAGGACAGCAGCACAGAAATGCCAACACAAATAACAAACTTCACAGAGGCCTCTAGACAGAAATGATAGATCTGCCAAAAGGGTGTTTGTGGGCAGTATCGGCTGCCTGGTTTTGTAGCCTGGTAAGAGGTCCTGAGAAAGCTTAAGCCCCCACCCCTTCTGTGGCACAGCTGTGCTTTCTCCAAATGAATACAATGCCAGCAAACATGTCTACAGAGCATCGACCACTGTCAGTTCTGGCCCACCACAGCATGTCTGAGACCAGCATTCCCAAGAAGCTCCCAAAACAAGGCTCCACATCGTTTCTGCATTGCTACTTTTTTCATCAGAGAGGAAGGAACATACAGAACCCTAAAGAAGCCATTCTCACTCCTGGGTCTACAAGCAGCTTTCTTGTTAACTTTTTTCTTTGCTCAAAGATCTGGACATCAGGCTTGCCCGGACAGGAATTATTATTTTCCTTGCCATTCTTAATGGGTAACTCTGTTGTGGTAGTTAAAAAGGCATTTGTGGTATGAGTCAGAGAGAGAAGGTAACATGCATGGATGAGCTGGAAATTCTTCCTTGTTCCTTTCTGCCCATCTTCTGAAGAGTCTGGGTTTGGCTAGCCAAATATCAGGTGGTCCTTCAGAGAAACAACCGGGTGGGCTGGGACATAACTTGTCCCAGAAGACAGGAGCTCATTGCTCTGCTGGCAGCTGGAACTGGCAGCCGGAACTGGCAGCCAGGTTAGACAGCAAGAGAAACTCCAAGCAGGTGAGAAGAAATGAAGGAAGAAACCAAGCCCCATTGAGCCCACCGTGCCTCGCTATGCGTTTGGATCACAAATTCTGCTTTAAAATGTAGGTTATTGTTACACCTCTGCAACACAATGAATTTTCTAAGTCGGATCCACTCCTAGAGCCAGCATTATGAGTATGTCCAAACAATGATTTAATCAAGTGGAGGCTGAGCATGCATGTTGGGACCACATGTATCAGAGATGCCGTAATGACCTTAGAAAATTAGAAACTTAAATGCAGTTCAGGTCTCCATACAAATGAAGAGATGCCTACATAGGCTTCTGGACAGCTCAGTTTAAAAGAAATTTTAAAAATGTTGATTTATCGCAGTGCAGAGTTTTGTTATCCATTTACACACAGTATTAAGCATCTCATCATAATTAAAGGATTTTTGTCATTTATCTCATATAGATTTTTCTCTAAGTTTAACCCTAACTCTTTTTGCTTTGTGGTAATTCTCCTGGGAGTAATTACTGAGTTTCCATAGCAGTAATTTGGGTAGCATAAGACCATGTAACCTCAGCCTTGCTCCCTCCATCATAATGAAGATTTTGCCTAGAAACATACTTTTTCTCCTTCAAATTATTTAATATATGACACTTGATCAATAACATGAAACTGCAGAAAACTTTCTCATATGATAATTCTATTGATTTTTAAAAGAAATAATTAAACTAACTGTTAAGACCAAGTTCATCAATACACTCTGACTCCTTTGTTCTCTCCTCCTGAGGAGGACAAATCAATCAGGGTCTCCTGGTTAGCATAACCAGTTTCCTGGAGCTATTGCACCACTCTGACAATATGAATAGCCATTTTATACTCTGTTGTTCTCTCCTTGCTCTCACATCCACCTGCACGTATCCCGACAGCTCCAATTCACACCCTTCTCCTGAATCTTCTCTATTGCATTGTGGCGCATTCCCAAAACCCTCCGTCTCCGTTCTCTTTTATGTGTTCCCTTTGCAAAATGCAATTTTAGGACAGACATATTGTACTTTTTCTCAGCTAACAGTGACAGAATGCCAAATTGTTAAATGCCAGTTTTCTATCCACTTTGATAACAGAAGCCTATCTGCAAATTAGCACCTCTGCTCAGACTGTACTTTAACAATAGGACTTTACTACTAAGTAGTTCTCTGCAAGGCAAAGCAGGTCCCTTGTAGAAGGTGTCATGGGAAAGCCAAGAAAAGCCTTCTGAACTTCCTCTGAAAGCAAAACAGCTTCTCCATAGGGATGGCTGGCTCTCACTTTTTCTTGTACTCTGATGTCCCTAAGACCTGTGCCACAGGTGCAAAAAAATCTGTCCCCAAGGGAACTTGCATATACCTCAGATTTCTTTTGCTTCCAGCGATCTGACCAATGCCCTCATCAAGCAGCTCCTGCACCCAAACAGCTGGAGAGAGGAATCTCTTCTGTGGTGGAGACAGACTGTAACTCTTGCCATATAGGACAGGGTGATTGGGAGAGGTATGTGCAGCTAGAGAAGGGATTCTTTAGAGTTTCTTGATGAAGGTCATGTAAAATGTTCATGTATTTGGTTGTATTCAAGGGACACTGCAGCATGTGTGTAGGTGCCAGATGATACTCTGATTATCCACCTCTGCAAGAAGCGAGAAAAAGCCTTAAATAATCTAGGTTGAGAAGACTCAAATTTAATACACTCTGCAAAATACACTTTTCTTTACGTGGAACAACAGATTCAAAACATTAGCAGCAGTTTATGCTGAAGAAATGGCTCGACACTGGAAGACACACTTGGTGTGGTGGAGAACAGCAGCCCTTGCAGATCCATTACTCCCTGCTCAGCAGAGACACAAACAATGCTTTGCTGACAGAAACACTCATCCAACACTCCCAAGATCTGTTGGTGTTTGCAAGTTGCAGGATTTTCCTAAAAGGAATAGGAATTAGGGTGTGCCTACATTTGACCATGCTATTTCAAGTCCAAGATAGGTTCCAGATTATTTATAAATCTCCCTGAAAAATAATGCTCTTTCTGGAGGCACTTATATCTATTCCACAGCCATGCAACTCCATGGCCCAATAAATCACTTTCTACAAGTTGTTTTTATTTTGAAAATAACTTTTTAATATATTTTTCAAAGGCTTATTTACAGTAGGTACAATTATTAACGCTGTTAGATACACAGGCAAATGTGCAGATCAGCTCACACATGTAGCTCTCAGGTTAAGGTTATTTTAAGCTGCTTACATAGTTCCAAAATCCAAAATTTGTCCCAGTTGATAGGGCTCTAACAAGTGTAAATGGAATAACAAATGTGTTACAGGCCAGAACAACATCTAAAGTATTCATTAGTTGTGTGTTCACACTTAACAAGCCTTCCCTTTAACAATTTGCACTGAACTTATCACATGCACGCACCCAGCTCCCAGGAGAAGCAGTGAGAGATGAAAGACACTGTCCATTTGGTGGTCACTGAGTGAAGAGCATTAGTTACTGGCTGCACTTGACAAAACCCAAAAGGCAGCTGTGATCTTGTCCTCAATGTTTTGAAAAAGGAGAATTTCTTTAAATTCCAAATAAAAGCCAGATAAAGACTTGAGACTCATCATAGGGCAGATTCTTAAAAAATGCAGTGCTGAAGTTGCTGGCACTTACAGTATAAACCAGAAAGGTGCTGTGACTGTCCTGGAATTGGACACCTCACATCTAGGTGACAATCACCAGCTCACCAGTGGAGTCCAGCACAGCCAACACAGCTCTGTTTCCCAGGGTCAGGGTAGAGGTTGGTTCAGACCAGGAGACTGGAGTGGACAGCTGGGACAGAAAAAGAAGGCAATATGGAAGATGGAAAGAATGGGTATGTCCAATCTCCTGTGCCCTGTCTTTTCTGAAATTACCAAACACTCCAATAAGCTGAAAAACCAGATGAGATGTTTTTCGCCAATATTGCATATGCCTGAACAAAGTCCAAACATATCCTGTCCTTAAAATACTGAAAGTGTTCTCCACAGGCTTCAAATAAAACTACCTTCCCATTAAATGCATCTTCCTGACTACCAAAGCCACTCCCATTTCCCAGCTCTATAAAAATCAAAGCTGTCTGACACACTTTATTCCCCCAAAACAGTATTTATCAAAGCTTAAATTCAAAAATTTCACTGTTCTGAAACTACTGCTAACAGGGAAAACAAAGGGCCCTGACCTCAGCAGTTGCACCTATGCATGTAGAGAAGGAGCAGCCAGAAGTCCTGCTGGTGGCACTGATGAAACTCATCCTTCCAAGGGCACCAGAATGGATGGATCCACACAGCAGAGGGATGAATCCACCCCCATGTCCTACAACAGCTCACCATCAGCACTAATCAAATCAGAAGGAAAAAGCACACAGAAAAGGTTGCTTTGCTTTTTCATCCCTCAGCACTCAAGCCTTTTGCATTCCACTTCCCAGAACGACTGTTCACATGCTCTGCCACTTGACAACTACAGCCAGCTACAAGGATCTGCATCCCTGGAGGGCTGCATCTCCTGAGGAGGATGCAAGAGGCAGAGAAGAGGCATCATGACCTGCGGCCACAGATCTGCTCAATGTGGTAGATCTCCTTGGGACAGTCAGCAGACAAGATAAGAGGTGCATCCTCTGTTATCACAACATCATCCTCAATGCGCACACCGATGCCACGAAACCTCTCCGGGGCACTAACGTCATCCTCAGGGATATAAATGCCTGAAAGAAGGAAAGGGAATTAAAACATACAACACACTCTAAAACAACACCTTTCCCTTACTGCACCACGAGAGCAGTTGGGATTTTTCAGCAACATGAGTTTGATCCTGAAAAATTTTTAATAAGGAAAGCTACTGTTTCCTCTCATTCATGGCAGTTGGTGGGCTAAGAAAGGAAACTGTCCCTCAGTGCCTACAGACATTAGCATATTGATAAAACTTTCCACAAATACAGCTGGCTTTTCTGCACTTCTTGCTTTCAATGCTATGTTCACAGTGATAATTTTTAAAATGTTCTGAATCGAGAGAGAGAAGAGCCAAGCATTAAATATCAGTTTCCAGCTGACAATTCCAAATCCAGTGACAAGTAGAAAAGAAGATTCATCAGGAAATGTCTAATTTACAAAGCTAAGTTGTGAATCCCTGTAACTTCAGAATGCAATGCTTGAGACTTAAGTGACTGGTTGTAGTTTAGTCACAGTAAAACAGAACACAGTACAAGTGGATCGACGCAGCTTCTTTTCCCTGCAATTGACCTGCACTGCTGTGGGTCAAACACTAACAACCTGAGATCTCCTCTACTCTGCTTCCTGCTGCACAGACAGTTTCTGAGAGTTTACTCATGCAATCTGTCACTTTGGCTGTGTTTGCAAGGGAAATAAGGTTTTCTAATACTGTAATAACTTTCAATTTCACCAGAAAGGACCTATATATTTTGGTCTGAGGGACCAACTAACTACTGAAAGCAATACTGTTATCCTCAGTATTGCATGGTTTTGTCCACCACTGACTGCATATCTTTTTACCTGGTTCAATGGTTATCACCATGCCTGGCTGGAGCGGGAGTGATCGGGATATATCTGGGGTATCATGAACATCCATGCCCAAGTAATGACCCACATGATGTGGACAGTACTTTCGAACAGCCTAGCAGAAGACAAAACAAGCGTCACAGAGACAGTTAAACACAGTGCGTTGTCTCGTTTTAATACAAAAGATGTAGAGAAAAGACAGAATAGTTATGTGCTTAACTAGCAATCTTATTGGCATGACTAGGTGACTAGGGGCTGCCTTCCATTTACCTGAGCTGGATGGCCCTCAGAAACCACCTGTACTAGGCACCAATTATGAGCATGTTGCAGGCTGCCTTTCCCCTCACTGAAAAGGACAGCCTATCACCACATTGGCACATCAGGCAAGACTGAGCTTTGATGCCTCAACCCCTTCCACCCCTTAAACACCCAAGCCCTGCATTGCTCCCACCAGCAGACCCTGGCAACCTGCAGTGGGTGATACAGCGGCTACGTGATGTGGCAAAGAAGTCTCCCACACGACAAAGCAAACGCTGTGCTGATTTCACTCAGCAGCTACAGCAGGATTTTAATCCACCTCTACAAGGCACAGACAACGCCTCCCCCCCACACCATCTTAATCCCCCTCCGTCCGGAAAGGAGCTCCTTGACAGCAGGA
>NW_009952976.1:397047-400822 GCF_000747805.2 Chaetura pelagica | reverse complement strand
GGAATCAAAAGAGCTATTTCCTCCTCTGCCCCATGCTCCTCACATTCATTAGGGAGCGAGCTGCAGAGGCAGGTCTCGTCTGGCTGTGCTGCTGCCTGCTGAGAGAAACCGGCATGATCGCCTCAGCTCACAGGAGAGAACGCGTGCTGTTCTGTGCTGACGCTGCAGGACAATTGAACTTGGCAGAAACCTGTCTTGCTGCCAAAGGGGCAGTTCTGTCACCTGGTTCCGCCATCTTTCTTGTATTGGTGTCAGCAATCATGCAGGTTTGCATGGAGTGGGACCAGATAAACTTCTCTAACTGTGAACCAATTCTATTTTATCTGCAGTCTCAGCTCCCTGGCAGACCAGTTGCCCAGTCCTGCTCACCAGGTAGCTCTGTGAATCCCAATACTGACACAAAATGGTACAGGAGAGGCAGCAGGTGGACTGACTAAGAAGAATGGGCTGTACCTTTTGGTGGCACTGTGGATTTATCTTATGTTAAACAGATCACAAAACTGTGACTAATGGCCTGCAGCCAGCTCTGGACCCAGAATTTTATGTTAGTGCCAGTGTCACTACAGGTCCCTTCAGTCTGTCTGTACTCTAAAGCTGCATCTACACTAACAACTGTGAAGACCAATGGGAATGGATCTGCAGAGTGAAACAGCAAGTGCCAAGGACCAAATATTCATACTATGTGATAAATGGTTTGAAACACATCTCCAAGTTTAGCCTTGTCTGAGAGAAATCCAGTCTTGTGCTGAGATTAGCCCACAACATGAATTAAAGCACAATACATAGGGACAACTAGAAGATACATCTCAAAAGCACATTCCTGAGTCAAATTGAAGCCACAAACATAACCCAAGAAAAAAACAGTAATGCCTGGTAGAGGAAAGCTGGAGTAAAAAAACTTCCAGTACCTTGAAGAAGTGGCTTTCAGTAATGCTGCTCTTTAGGACCCCCAACTCTTTCAGTTTCTGTCCAATAAGGCTCAGCATGAGGCTGTAGATGTTTTCTAGACTCATGCCTGGGGAGCAGAGGCTCAGGCAGGACTTCTGGATATCCAGGACAGCCTGGTATAGTTCTGCTTGGGGTTTGGTAAACCTGAAAACCATTGAGAGAAGGAACAAAGGTGATTTCTCACAATCAAACCTCTACCCAAAACCTATTTTGGGGACAGATTCCAGTCTATGTTGAAGCAGGGGAAGTAAGAAAGGAAAGCAACCAGCATCAGTACAACACGCCGTTCCAAACACTGAGTAGAGGCAGGGTTTCTCAGCTGACAACCTAACCTCAAAACAAAGTAAAGCTTCTGGAGAAAAAAAAACACCGTATTTGAGCCAAAACATACAGGAATCAAACACACAACCACAAGGATGTCACACCAGAAATTCACAACTGACAGAGCCATGTACAGGTCAACTAAACTCCTGCTTTCTCACACACAAATGGAGTCAGCCACAGCTGAATGCACAGAAGTCCTCTCTGCTCTTTATGCATGCTGTAATAACTGAGAACAGCAGTAATCACACATATTCATGCAGTAATTAATGAGGCAGTGGGGAATACAGCTTCTCATGCTGAAAGATTAGTTTATATAATTTGATTACTCTGAAGAATCACAGAATGGGACATGTTAAAACTACTCATATAGATAATAAACACATGCACTCAACCATAAATTATTTAAGAGCTTCTCAAAGTTTTTCAAAACAGCTTTGTCACAGCATACCTTCCATTGACGGGCCAGGTACGTGTGATGTCACTTACATAGCAGGAAGACTCACATCCACCATCTAGCAAGACCAGTTCACCATCCTGAAGAATAACAGAAAACAATGCCCTGTGGATCAGTCTGGCTATTAACTGAATTGATTTTTCTGTCTGAGAGCAGGAAAGGAGATAACACTTCTGTTTTTGCAAAACAGCTGCAGAGATGTGAATTCCTTTTGCAGAACAAGACCCCAAGTGCTACTGTTTATAAATCCAGTTGAATTGTTTCTCTGCAAGGTAGTCTCTGACTGTTAAGCTTAGCTACAGTCTGAATGCTTAACACACTGATTTTCAAACATTTTGGAGTAAAAGAGACATTTTCCTTGAACTATTTTGCCCTCTCAGACATCAGTCCCATTCACATCTGGATCACTTACTCTAGCAAATTACATTAGTGACTCCTCTCACTAGAAGTTCTCTGCTAGTGACTGAGACAGAAGGGGTTTGCAACAAAAACAGGTTTCTGAGCTACCCACAAGACCATTAACAGCTAAAGATTTAGCCTTGTCATGATATAGAAGGACCCAGCAAAATCATGTCTCTGACAGTGTATCACTACAGTAAATGCACTATGGAATAGTTTGTATCATCTTCCCTGTTCTCATCTGAGACTTCCTTGACTGGTCTAAGATATACTTCTGATTCTATCTGGTGATGAAGAAAAAACTTTTGGAGATGTGAACCTCAAATTCACTTCAACAAAACTGTTCCATATCAGTTAAATCACTGACTGTGTATCTTCCAAAATGCCTCACAGAAAAGAGAAAAGGGCCAGGAACAAAATCACTGCCTTGCTTTACTTCCTTAAAGGGGCTAACAACAAATAAAGCATCGAGATCTGTAAAGTTTGGATTAAATTCTCTATGGATTTACACTACATGTAATCCAAGGCCTTTTATAGAGATTCACTCCACAAATCTGTGACTGTGCCAGCAGCCATGATATGGAATGACAAGGAATAATTCTAACATGTTATGGGAAAAAATAAGAAGCAGATTTTCACTGCTAGCACTTCCAGTGCTAGCTGCTATCATTGTGTACAGTTAAGTGCCACAAACACTTACACGGTATATAAACTAGCAGTGAGCAGATTTCACGATGTCACTGAATAGACAGGCCATTATCCATTTAAATTGCATTTTTACATTTTTTTCAGAATAGCTGGTTCAATTCTTTAAGTAAAAAATTAAATTATAGCAGCTACTCTCTTCCAAGCAATTTAACAACCTAAGTAGCAATTTATTGGCTAAGGGAATTCAGCCTGTGGTTTGATTGTCCAGTCATGCACCTTGTCCTCTTTCTCTAAAGCTGGGTCCACTAAGTGGACTGAAGGAAATCCACATGAAGCCATAAGCAGGGATACCTTCTCAATTGGATACTTTGTTAGTCTATTTAGCAACAAGATCTGTCGGAAATAGCTCACAAAGGAAAAGAAAGAGTCAAGCTTATGGGTTTAACCTCCTACTTAACAGTTTTTAAAAAAACAACAACCCACAAACAAAACAATTGATAATCATTTAACTGAACAACTTTAACAGAAGCAACTGAAGTTACATGAGACCTCCTGACCTTGGATGACAGTACAACAAAGGAGGCTTCTTTCTGCCAAAAGCAGCCTGTCATATCTTTTGTATGTCTGTCTCTGCAGATCATTTCAAGGTCTGCTAGCATGCGGCTTCAAGAAAAGACAAAGCTAGTGGGAAAGTTTCATCCTGCATTAATACAGAGGAAAAATACGCTCCTCTGAAAAGTGAATAATCAGTGGAGCAATGGGGGAATACTGTTCCTAAAAATACTTATCTGAGTCTAAAGGTGAATTGTCAGGAAAGCTGGAGAGGGTTCAATTCAATAATGTGAATCTCCAAAATAAGACAAGGCACACATTAATTTACCTACAGCCACCTTATCCACCTCTCCATTTTTACTGCTGTTTTTTTCCCTCCTTGTTCCCTTTCCTCACTTTGCTGAGCTACACAGAGTTCAAAATGCTTTTCAGCCTCATCAGAGCAGGAAT
>NW_009952976.1:387833-396788 GCF_000747805.2 Chaetura pelagica | reverse complement strand
CAGGAATGCACTATTATGCCTCATGTTGCAAAGCAAGGCCAAGCACTGCAAGTGACAGTAGAAGACTCCTGTAGTGCTTTCACTCTGCCTGCTGCAGCGGTCCCCCTCTTTTGTCAATTAGCAATCCACCCAGCACTGCACACTGCTGTGCATGGCGTGGGAGCAGACGTGCTTGATAAATGAAGTTGTTTGCAAGCTTGTTTGCAAATCCTTCTACTTCAGAAAATACTGCAAAAAGCATAAAGAGGAAAGAGACTAGATGGTGTAAAGTTAATCTCTCACTGACAGTAAAGCTAACCAGGACAGGATTCCTTTCCCCTGCTCAACTGAAAATGTATGTTTAAGTTTTTTGATCTGTTCAGTCAAAACAAAGAGCAGGTTGGGGACACTTATGGGGACAGTGTGTCACAGTACTGCACTCTAAGTTACTGGACAGCAAATGGTTTACCTTGATGAGCTGATTGTTCTTCACATAATGCAAAGTGTTTGATCTGTTGCCACCAGCAACAACAGGGGGGTAGGCCAAGATGTCAGCACCACGAGCCCGGCACTCGAATTCAAACTGGAATACCAATTCAGAGAGGGGGGGACTTAGTGTCAACTCAGGTAATTAACTGCCCTGAGGCTATTATAATTCTGGTTCGACAGCTGTTTTCTTAATTTGTAGAACACATAAGTATTCACTACTGAAGCATATTCACTAAATGAAAGCAGCCTGGAAGGTTTTCCAACAACTGGAGGTAAAAATACAGAACTATCCAGTTTTCAAGAGAGTGTTTTAAACCTGCATCTGGTGTCATGGAAGCTCTTTCTGGTGCAAGCTGTTCAGTACTGTATAAAAATTCAGTATGTGGTCATAAGTCCAAGTGAGGATTTGCTCTCACACAAAGTAATGCTCTTAGTTCCCAGACAACTTTGTGAATTTTCAAAGATCCTAAATATCAGCATGACAACAGTCATGTTTTGCTGTTGTCTTTTAAAATTACAAAGTACCAGCATATTTACAGCAGTATATAATTTCATGATTCTGTTGAACCAAGGTTTGAAAAGCATTCACTACCTTGATATCTGAGGGGGAAAAAAACCACATAAAAAGGCACTGTAAGCCTCAAGATCTTTACCCTTCTGGAGTGATAAAGCTGACAAAAGCATGGAAATCAAGAAACTTACATCTATAAAGACCCTTTATATTTAGTAGTAGTATGTAGTAGTAGTAAAGTATGTTTTACGATTGTGATCTGGAGTTAAAAAAATTATCTGTAAGATACACTGTAATTAAAATAATTTTCTTCACAAGTCAGTACTGCTGCTTCATGCCATGTCAGCACAGGCCCATCTATGTCACAACAGAGGGTCAAATCTGGCTGCTGTTTCTCAAACAGGCATCTGACTGGAATTCTCTATAGAATTCCTTAAAAAATGTGCTGACCAATTAGTCTGTATTTTGTAACTGAGAGGCGTCTACACTAGTTCCCGATAGCCGCGGCAATCTGATGTAGTAAGAGGCTGGAGTCAAGAGGAGCAGCCTTTACAAACAGATGTTATAACTACTTAAATCCTGTACAATAGAACTGCATTATAAAATAAGATAGAAGCTATCTCTCATTGTTTAGCAGGTTTTGTATTTAAATACAGTAGAAAAATACATCAATAGCAGATACACTTAGACAACTACTGTGCTTCTTCAGTAACGGTACAGGAACTACAGCTGAAGAATTCCTCATGCTGACTTCCCTGCACATCCTAGGAATCTCAAGGGTTGCATGAAGGAGAAATGTGCTACAGTGGGAGGCACATTACAGAGATCTGACAGTTCTAGTTTCCTGGAGGGATAAGCAACATCCAGCCTTTCTATCTCATCTCCAGCCATTAAGTACTCACCTTTGCATACAGAAAGGCTTCATCCACTGGGGATTTGCTGGCAAACATTGTCTCTATGAAGGCCTGTGAAAAACAAGGGCTGTTCAGTTAGCAAAGAAGCCTGAACTTGAGAGAAGTTACTTTTTTGTTTTATGTGGTGTCTTTTGAGGAAGGCCTAAAATCAGGTTGCCCAGAACACAAGAACCAGAGGCAGCCACAAATGCAGAGTGCAGTCAAAACTAGAACCAATTAAGCTGTTTCCTGTGAAACTGTATTTTGGGGCTGATTGCCTCTATTGTTTGAAAATGGATTAGAGGATTGAAGCTGACCACATGGCTTGGTATTTTACAAGTTGTCTCACCTATGGATTTCTCACATATAATAGGAGTGCACTATGCACCTTTTCTTTCAGTGAAGGCCAAGCTGTGCCTTTTTTCTACTTGGCTATTTTAATAATATTCACAAAAATTGCATTTGAGGCTATCTGTCAGATCTGTTTAAAATTGGCCAATGAGTTCAAAAGATTTTTATGGGGTAAGGGGAAATTTGGAAAAATACACAGGCCATGTGTTCCCAAAAATCCCATTTCCTCAAAAACAACAGGATAAATGGGAAAGAAAATGGTTTTGGGAAGGAGAGAAGTTGGGAAGAGAGTAAAGAGTCTACCCCCTGTTCCTGAATAGATACTGCTTTTAAACTATTCTAACTGGTGCTGGTTTTTCTTCATTGGAGTTACACTAATCAAGAGAACCTGGCAGACCAAGTAGTCTTCCTATTTCTCCTTGCCTTGTGGAGGGAGCTGAGCCCAGCCAATGGTTGAGACACAGTAGTTCCATAACAGACTAGACCAAAGCTATCCCTCCAATCCATGTCACCCCATCAACAACCCTCTCCCCTTTCTTCTTGAAAGGAAGGCACCAGTTCATCTCAAGAACACGTGCCCCCATACCTCTGCTGTCATCCGTCCAGCTATCTTCATCCTTTCAATCTCTGCAGGAGATTTGACCAGCCGAAGGTTTTGCACTAGATGTCTGATGCCCTGGATGTGGTTTTTGTTCCGAGCTTTTATCTCAGCCAGGGGCTCCATGTAGTCAGAGTGCAGACCTGTATGCACTGGTTTTGTCAAGTCATACCAAACAATGTTTGACTCACCTGGAATACAAAACAAAAGCTGACATAGATGGAAAGAAAGGTAGAAATGTCCTCCCCATACTGAACAAACTCACTCCCACTAAACTACACCTGTTGACCTATTTGAGAAGTTAATTTCCTCTGAATCTGAACTTACAGACTGCATAGACACTTCCACTGTCTCAGATTACTAGCAATCTCTTCCAAAATCTGGAAGATCACCTATGCATAGCATGTAGATTTGACAAATCCCTATTTCCATGCAAATACTGGATATTATGGCCATCACTGAATAGACGTATCTTGCACAGATCCACACAGAGTTTGTGTATCAAAGTTGCGCTTGTGTTAGCCAAGTCGACACTGCACTGTTGCATGTTCTGAATTGTTCTCTCATTTTGCCTGTCCTGCCTAATGCCATAAGACTAATTTTATCTTCCACCCTTTGCATGAAATCAGGGTTATTATCAACTACACTTAAGAATATCTTTTTGGAAAAACTGCTTATTTCAACCACTCAGAGAAGATGAGCTTAATGGGCACAAACATATTTACCTATGTGGAACTTTAGAACAAGAGAGCATCTGCACTCTCCCCACAGGAGTGTTTTAAATGGGAATGAGTAGAAAAGCCATGATGAGTCACAGCTGAGGTCCATCTAGGCCCTCCTTTGGTGACAGTAGCCTTTGGTGACAGGTGCTTGCAAAACATCTCTAGGAAACTGGGCATTTATGAAAGAGTATTTAATGTAGCACATCTTCCCCACTTCTGGTTACTTCATCTCAGGGCTCCGTCTTCATAATGGTGATTAACTGCTTTTCACGGAGGTCTCCCCCACAGAACAAAAAACTGAGAAACCATTTTTACTTCTGATATTCCAAATCTTCCATGATCTGTAACTTAAAACTTAAAAGGTGTCAAAACCTGCCATCTGATGATTTTATACGGTGTTCCTTTTGTTTGTACATTACAAAAACCAGCAACTAATCATTCCTACTCATCCTCTCTCTGCTTTCCATACCCTATACATCTCTCATACCTTTCCCTCCATTTTCTCTTTTTCAAACTGAGCAGGTTTGCCCAGCATGCCCCTCACACACACTCTGTACTTTTTATTATCCTTATTTGCCCTTTCTGTGACTATTCCATTTTCAAAGTATACTTTTTTGGAACAAAATAACAAGAATCCCAGCTGGTATTTGAGACTCCAACATTCACTCCATTTATCTGTGTAATCCCCCAAGCACTAGCCCTGTTTATATTGTCATAAACCTTCAGCTTCATTTTAGAATGCATTTAAGTACACCCTAGATTATAAATATTGAGGCTACATGGTGATGTTAGATGCTGAAGAACACATCTAAATGGCAGTAAGGTTTGTATTTCAAGAATAAGTTAACACACAGCTAGAGAAGGTGAGTAGAATAACAACCTCCCTGTGTGGATCGTTTCCCAAGTTTATTACAAATAAAATACCTTCAAGTTCCTTATGCTTCATGTGGTTCTGGTGCTGTCAGTAAAAAGATATGACTAAAACAGCAGCACAGTTTGCAATGCTCTCTTGTTTATCCTGTCCCTTGCATTTCATGGATGTATACACTGGCATTCACATGGATACAAAAGAAATTCAGAGGGGAGGAAAAACTATTATTTTCAAAACTACATTTCCATGGGTGACCCTCAAGAAGCTAACAAGAGCCTCCAACTGTCTTTGTCATACCCCCTGCACCTCCTCAAGTGCATGACAGTGTTGAATTGGTGTCACAGACCACCTTCCAGACCCTGCAAAGCACGTCTCATCCCCTCCTTATGTTGTTACCTTTCAGCTTGGTCACCAAATGCCTGAACTCCTCCATGGTGTAAGCTTCATCCACTCCTGTGAGAGCAATTGCCCCATCCGTACCTGATCTGGGCCCATCCCACAGCTCTCGGCTTGGATCTCTCCGGGGCACAAAGAGAATGGATTTGTGGGAGGGCAGTGCTTTGCCAGGAATGCTCTGCAGCACCAGGATGCTGTCAGGCTCCTGGAACCCACAGAGGTACAGGAAGTTAGTGTCCTGGTGGAAGACATAGGGGATGTCATTGGTCATGTAGTACGTGGGGTTGGATAGCAGAATCACTGTGTGGTCCAACCCATCCCAGCCATGGGCTTCCTTCTGGATCAACGCCATCAGTTTGTGTCGGCGAAGAGCATATTCTACCTGTGACAATCCAGGGGTTACCTCTCCTAAGAAAACAAAACAAATCATATTGAGAAATTTGAGGCACTTGTGATATTTTATTAGTCACGTCTGATTCCTGTGTGCTCCCTGATGCCTTTCATATGCATGACTTCATCACGATCCCTTGTTAGCCTTTCTGTTGCTCTCTCAAGCATCACTTCAGCTTCCCTCCCTACAGCACATCCTCACTCAATCTGCTCCTCCATCATGCAAAGACAGAAATGTATTTTAACAAATCACATTTTCTGATATGGATTTCTGTGGAAAAGCAGAAATCACAGAATCCGGTTGATCTATACAAAGATCCAAAATGGACGTTTGGGGAAGGGGCAAAGCAAACCAGACTTTGCTGGGAACTGATGGGTTTTATGGCATCTGGACATTGAACAGAAGATTACCTCCTGAGGTTGAGCATTAATTTCTTCAGATAAAGATAGAATGTCTACTCAAATACACACTAAGTCAACTCATAAAAGTAACTAGTTCTAAACCATAAGGGGTGGATTGAATGTTAGAGATACTGGGAGATCAGGTTGTAACATAGAGAGTGCAGAGTCTAATCAGTCACAAGATTCCCAGCAGAAAGAAACCACGAACTGGCTGGTGGCAGATTCTGATTAAGAGAAGGAATCTTCTCCAGGATATATGTAGCTTTTCTCAATAATTAACGATTGGGATTTTTCCAAAGTTAAATACTACATTTCTAAGGACTCTAACTAAACAAATGATCGCGTAGATTAAAGTGCATTTTAAATTGCTCTCGTCATGAAGGATATGAAGTACAGCGATCAAGATACTCACCAAAACCAGAATGAAGTTGAAAGAACAACCCACAACAGCTTAAGTATGTATTTTTAAAAATGTGAAACTCCTTAACTGTGATTTAAATTAATACTTAATCAGTACTTTGGCTAATAAGCTATTTCAACATAGATCGCATTTTCGTGCTGTTAACTTTCTACTTTTGTAATCTGTCCTTCCTCTTTAATGTATTTTGCAGTGACAAGTCAAGAATAAAAGCTGAAACTGGACTTGTACGGTAAGTGGATCCTTGCATGGGTGGGGCGGGAAGGGGAAGTTCTATCCAGAATGCTTTTCCTTGACAAAGTAGAGTTTAAGAAAATTATGTTATATTTGCAGTAAACTTTACAACTTTTCAACAACATACATCCCCAAAGACTACGTGATGTAAATGTCTATTTTTTTTTAACAAACAGAACCAAAACCAAAACAAAGTCACAAAACTTGTTTTACTCTGTAGATCTAGAAATGAAGTTTAGAAACTGCAAAAGGGTGGAACATGGGAACCTCATTTATCTTCCAACTGTGAGACCTGTAAATCCTCTTTGTCTTAAAGGTATTTGCTTTTTAAAACAGTAAGTGCAATGAAACTATGTAATACTATTTTAAGTAAAACACCACTCCTTTAATACATGAAAAATTACTATAGGCAAGGAAAATTCACCTCCAGTGTTTCAGCCATGAGTACTTTCAAAGTGCTGGCCTCACTTACTGTGAGCTGTTAATCACTGCCCTGAGCAACCTGATCTAATATTGATGTTAGCCCAGCTTTGATTAACTTCCTGAAACCTCTTCTGACCTGAATTATTCTACAATTAACTACAGAAGTGTATGGGTATATATTTATCTGTTCTCCCTGTATACCTGTCTATGGAAAAATAACATAGAACCAGAATGTTTTTCTGGACATACTCTTGAATGTATTTTACTTTCAATTATTTTTTTAGATTTAATCACTGTTATCTCATACCTACATGCTCATTTTCACTAATCTCATAACTGCACCACCTCAGCTTCTCTTTCATCAGTACCTTCTAATTTTATAGCCACAAGTGTCTTTTTTTCCTTCTTTTCCTCACAGCTTGAACACTTTTCTAAAGGAAGCACGTTCTTTAGACAAGTGGTGTCCAACTCTCAGCAAGTCTCTCCCTGGTCTCCTTTTCTGCATGACATCTTTATTTTGTGACTCACAGGACACCAGATATAAAATAATCTGGCAGTTTTACTTCCACAAAGGACTCTCCCTTAATATAAATTGTATTTGCAGGACAATGAGCTCCCAAGGTGCCACTACCATGAAAGATCTACAGTGCTGAAATCAGTGACACAAACACTCTATGAGAAAAAGGTGAAAAGCTAACTCATGAAGCCTATTTTTGGAATCAGTATCATCTCAGACAAGGAAATTAAGTACTAAATATAATTACTAATGAGGTTAATCATAAACAGCTCAAATCATGGACACCTTTACGATGCAGCAAATCAATACTCTGTCCTAGACACCTCAGAAAAATAGAGGCAAGAAAGAATATCAACAACTGGCTCATGCAGGGCCTGAACCTAACCTGGTTTGAGAAGGTGTGGGTGTGTGAAGGGGCTGGGCTGGCCCAAATACCGGTTTGGAATCTTCTTCTGCTGGGCAGGCTGGATGGAAAATCTTCGGAGGACACATGACTGGCAAACTAGAAGAAAAAAAATGCACCATGTCAAGGTAAAAGACCTTTTCAGTTAGCAAACTGCAGAATTATATTTCAGTCATCTGACTCTTAGTAGCATTAATTCACTTCATACAACATTAAATATCCCTCCTTACCTTCTCTATTTGTTGTGTGCCACAATAGCTGTTAAACAACGTGCACACAACACAACTAATGGTGAAAGAGTTGTAAAACAGAAAGAAATGAACATATGCTAAACCTGACAATCCAGCAAGAAAACCCAGAAAGTTACGTCAGTTTGCACATGCCCTATGCTCTCCCTCCTTTGCTTCCCTCAACCACTGCAGGACTTGAAGCACACCTGTGTATCATCTTTCTTGATTACAGCTTCAAAAAAAGCCCATCCATACTGAACAATTACACAGTTTTCAAGGCCTTTCCAGTTTTTTTTTTTGTTTTTGATAATGCCACAAAGAAACCATTGCATAACACAGGTTTATACAGCAATGCAATTTTTTCCTCCATTAAATATGCTCACGATTCCCTATTTATGTATTTAGCTCACTTGACAGTAGCAATAGCCAAATTGAAAACAGTTCCTCGTACAGCTATGTATCCTACTTCCAAATCCACACACAGCCAAAGCATAGCATGCATTTGGGAGCAGGGGGGTATGCACAGTAAAACAAAAGCTTAAATTAATTATGATTGCTGCAAACTTTACCAACTTTGGAATTACCAACCACAACTTTCTGTAGCTGAAGGACTGCTTGTGCTGATGTTTTGGAAACTGGTTCTCTTCTATGTCCCTTGCCACGTGCCTAGTGCAATTCACGCTGCCATAGCACGGCAGGGAACTGTTGGAACAAATTATAATCAAACTCTTCACTCGCCTAAGTAAGTACAACACAGGCTGCAGAGCTGCCTGCCTTCCAGGGAGCTGAGGCTCGGAGAACAGATGGACTACCTCTGTGGGAGCCAGGCTGATTAGCCGCTAATTGAAGATTACTTTTGCACGGCAACCGATAGCCCTAACAGAGCACTGGCAGTGAGTGTGACGACTGACTGGACCAACAGCCCGGAGATGCAGGCAGTGAAACAGAACCACAGCTTGTTGTGCAGTTTGGAAACGGAGCATTTTCACTGTTTCTCTCTACCTACACAGATAAGACAACGCGGCATCTTGCAACCAGACAAAAGAACGCGACAGACGCTAAATAAAGCAGTGTTTTGAGGACAGCAAGGCGGTTTCCACATCGTTGCTTTATTTTTCAAATCAGCCG